>NC_035433.2:106123308-106271671 GCF_002127325.2 Helianthus annuus
GTGATTAAAACGCTTCTCCTTACAATTCTCATCAAATGCCTCACCCTTCCTTTTTATTACAGTCATACGACACGTTTTTTTGTTTTTCAATCTTTGTTACTTGTTAAAGTTTTATTTTTTTCTACTTTTAGAAAGATTTGACCACCTAACGACTGTAAAATGTCTCATGTGATTCACACCTTAAATCCATTAAATACTTTGGGTAAAATCTATTTTTCTTTTCATACAGGCCGTATACAGTTATACGACCCGTATACATTATTCGTATCCATTGTATACGACCAGGCAAATTCTTTACACATGGTGTATACGGGCCGTATACAGTTATACGGACCGCATGGAATGAAAAAAACTGACAAAGTCTAAAGGCACAGACTTTGTTAGTTTTATTTTATTATATACGGGCCGTATAACTGTATACGGCCCGTATACACCATGTGTAAATAAGTTTTTGCCATGTATTAATATTAGGACCCAAAAAGAAATGACATGTGATATTATTTAAAATCTTTTATTATAAGTTAAATTAGATATTTGGTTTTAAAACCGAGCCACTTAGGGTATACGGTGTCGAGCGGTAAAGGTGGGTCGGCACCAATCGGTGACCACAGCCAAGTTTGTTTACCGTTCATCCTTACCGATTTTGGGGGAGAAATCGGTGAAAGCTCACCGAATCAGGGAGAGGGAGGGAAAGAGAGATAGAGAAGAGGGTGTGTGGTGGGGTCCATGCCTTCTTAACCAATCACACGTTTTTTTTAAATAATTTACATATTCCAAAGTGTCTAACCACCGCCAACGTTTTTGAGCAATACGTAAAATGACGTGACACTGTTTGATTGGTCGATTTGAAAGTTTACCTATTGAAAATATTTAACCACTCCCTATACCCTTACACCCGTAATGCACGACATAACCCATTCTTATATGATTATATCGGTTAGATAAAAGATGATGGTGGTAGTTTATTTTGGAAAAATATCATATCCAAATTTGAAATTATACAATCCTTTTTAAAATAAAGTGAATCAAAAGGTTTTAAACTACTCCAACTCTTTTGATTAAAAGTTATTAGCTTTCATACATTAAAGATATAAGACGACTGAAATCAACTGATTTATAAAAAAACTGGTAGAGAAGTACCACCTCTATTGACTTTTTTTTTTTCTCATTGTTATTTTTTTTTTGGTGGGAATCAACTTGCAGTCATCTGATTACATAAACCAATTTACAGTCGTAGAGTATTTTGAAGATCGTTATGCAAATTTTAGAAGGATGGGTGTATATAGTTCCTTTGATCTTTAAAAGTCAAAACTTGCTAATTACTTGACTTTCTTGCTGCTAAAAACTAAATGCTTTAACTTCTTTAAAATGTTTTTAATTAAATTCTAACTGAACTTTAGCATTATTACATTGCTATTATGATTTTTTTTCCAGAATTTTTAGTCCTTTAGGCTTTGCACAAAAGGCCAAAACTATGTGAATTCCTTTGACTTTCTTACTGCTTGCTACATAAGGAAAGTTATGGCTTAATCATATTCAATGACTAGATGAATCTTATTATTATTATTATTATTATTATTATTATTATTATTATTATTATTATTATTATTATTATTATTATTATTATTATTTTGTAGAATTGTAGCTAGCCGTATTAGTTGACTGACTTATTGAGGTAACTTTTCGGTCAGATGGTTTCTAATTTCTTTTCTTTAAAATCAGTCATCGGATCATACCCACCAATGATTTTTTTATTTATTATCCAACATCCCCAATCCCCATCCTAGGCCCATGGGCTATATTCCACCACCATGGGGTGCACCTTCTGGATACTACACCAACAACCCATATGCTTCTTCGGCATATTTGCGTACATATAACTTATATACACTTATTTTACTGATGGTCAAGCAAGGTTTGCCAATCGATTACTCAAGTTATTGATTACTTTTATTTTACTTTATTTTTCAACACATTTCAATATATTACTAATAATAATTTTTTTTTCATATATTTCATTTACGATAGGTACGGTGTTGTTGGATGACATGATATAATTGAAGCCGAATATATTTCGTTAGGTGATGATTATTTTTTCAATTGGTCAAAAACGAATTCAAGGTTATTTGTTATGAAGCTCCAGCAAGTAGAAGTGTTAGAGTAATAGGCTTTCGTTTATATTTGAGACCAGAAAAATGTATTTCATTCATTTACTTATCTTTTTGGTTTTGTTTGATCCATTGTACGATTCTTTGTTGTATTTTAATCTTCAACTTCATATTTCTATAATAAGTCCATGCGTACAGTTTTCTTTATTATCAATATAAACATAATTTTTTTCTAAAAATAATAAACATATCATTTCTTAACACCGCGAAATTCGCGGGGTGTTATTACTAGTTTGAAATTATATAATCCTTTTTTTTTTGACACACATCAAAATCCCCTATAGTTTCGGTCCAGCCCACGACTCCATGACCCATATCGTGTGTTTGAAAAAAAACCAAAATCATGGATTACATTCTTCCCTAAAATGGCGCCATTTTCTTCCCGCTCCCCATAATTTCCCCCAATTTTCAACCCTAATTCACTCACTCCCACCCCCAATTCTGACAAAACCCATTTGTTTCGTTCAACAAAAAATCCAATCTTGAAGATGTTCTACTCTCACAATCTGCTTGCAAGAAAGGGTCCGTTGGGCACTGTGTGGTGTGCAGCACATCTTCAAAACAGACTCAAGAAACCCAACTATATTAGTGTCAACATCCCCTCAACTGTTGGTCAGTTCTTTACTCCCTTCTTGTTGTTTTCGTTGTTGTTTTGATTTGTGTTTGTTTGTGGGTCATTGAATTTAAGATTATTTGATATAGTGTTTAGTTTACTAAACACGAAATGATATTAATCGAGTAAATTTGAAATGTTTGTGTGTTTCTTGGTTTCTTTTTGTTTGTTTTCATCTGGGTTAGTCTTGAAAGTTTTGATTTTTGTTACTGCTTGTTGATCTTGAACCTTTGGTTTACAATGGTTAAAAGTTTTGATAATGAAAGTTGCAAGATTTATGTATTTGTTGTTGCCAATTTTAAAGTTTGTTCACTTGTATGATTGATTGTTGTGTTAAAGATCATTCTTTTTTTTGTCACAGTGAGGGCATTGAAGGGATAAAGATGAGTAATTTCGATTTGGGTTTCTTTATGGGTCATTGATTGTGTGTTTCTTGGTTTCTTTTTGTTTGTTTTCATCTGGGTTAATCTTGAAAGTATGGATTTTTTTTGTTACTGCTTGTTGATGCTGAATCATTGATTTACTGTTTGGTTCAATGTATTTGGTATCGGACCATATTAGTGTTAATAAAGATGTGTATTTGTTTTATTAACTTTATTGGTTAATCAAGTTGGTTGATTTTGTTTTCGAGATTTTTCTTAATGATATCTTTGATAATATACTGACTGATGCATGTATTGAACTTCTGTAGAGAAAATAATGAACCCGGAAGTCCCGATTGCCTTAAGAATGTCCGGGCATCTTCTATTTGGCGTTGTTAGAATTTACTCAAAGAAAGTCGAGTATCTCCAGCATGACTGTAATTCTTTACGTATAGAAATAAGCAAGGCTTATGCAAACGCCGATATTAATCTACCCGAAGACGCAAACCAAGCAAAGTACGAGTCCATTACTTTGCCTGACAACTTTGCCCTTGATTTAATGGGTATCGAAGACCACGACCTAAATGGGTATACCTATTTTACCCTTTTCCATTCAAACCTTGATCCTACTTTTGAGAGTCAAACATGCATAAACTTTTTGATAACAATTACATCATTGAAAAACTAGAACTTCCCTGAGAAAGGTTTCATCTAAAGTGTGTGGTCGATTCCCACGTATGCCTAAAACTCCATTTGGTTTAAATAAAAGGAAACCACGGCAAAGAAAGTCCACTTATTATTATTCAATGGTTAAATATAAACACAAAGATGTTAAAAGTTAAATGTATGTAGCATGAATGATGCAACAAACATTTGTAGTATGGGGGAGGTCACTACACTATGCATGACCATGCGGCCGAAGAACAGGATATGGCAGTGGCGAAGCTTGACAACGAAGACGGGGATCGAAAACGTATATACCCAAAAAAATTTATACGAAAACTACATATATAACAAACACTATTGAGCGAAAAGTCCCCCACCCCCCTGGATATGGCATGGGTGTGAGCATGCACGCACGCTTATTCATCAGATAGCATAGTGAAAAAAACAAACTCGGGTTATTCACGGGTAAAAGCCATTTTTCAAGTTGTTACATCACAAAAGTTTGGAAATATAACCATTCAAAAGTTACCAGTCAAACACATTCAAAAAGACTTTGATTTATTCATCTTGAGGATTATTTTTCACATCCACAAACTCGATCGACTGGTCCAATTTTCTATATGCCAAACAATATAAATTCCATCATTTTCACTATTTTTATTTCAATAAAGATTAAGACATTCAAGACTTTGATTATTGATTCCTTGTTCTCCGTTCGTCCCTAACCCCTTTCATGTGGTACCCAATTCGCCTAGTTACCCAATGTAACACGTCTCGACTTTTCATAATTTATAGTTTAAGAAAAAGAAAAAAGACAAATCTGGAAACATCACCCTAGAAGAAAATGACAATTACAGCATTGTGTATATGTAGGATACTATTAACTTTGCAGCACAAGTTGAAGAAAATTTTCAAGGTAATAAGTTGTGAAGTTTGAGGTTTTGCTATTAGGCTATATTGTGCGGAATAAAGCTTCTAGGGGCTTTATCACGTCACATTAGCGACATGTGAGTGCTAATTGTAAAGAGGATTCATTGTTAACCGGCTTGTAGTGGGATAAAACCCCAAACATCATTACTCAATTATTTTTTTTTTAATTTAGAATTTTATTAAAATTAGATAACAAATGAACTAAACATATAAATATTAAAATTCAAAAACGGCACACTACAATTAAGCAATAAAAAAATTATTTCTACTTGTCTTCGTCTTCATCGTCGCCAGCATGGTTACTCCATAGATTTTCAATAAAATCCGCTTGAAAATTTAAGTGTGTTTCCCTGTGACGTATCTTCATTCGGATAGCTTCATTTTGGGCATAGTTTAGTAGCTGATACGTCGATTGATAGGTGTCGTCGAAGTCAGCACATAAGGCTCTGCCCTTGTCCTCCAAGATCTGTTATGCAAAATAATACACGTATACTTCACGTTTCTCAATTTTGCCTTTCATGAATATACGAGGGTTGGGCAATGATAGTCCATTGTTTCTTTAATACTCCAAACGCCTGTTTTCGACATATTTTCTTGCCGACTTGTGTTTCTTCTTGTGATACAACTGTTTGACGTCATCCAGACACGAAGAGTTTCACCAACGCAATCTACTCCGGATAAATACCATCGACAAGATAATACCTTGACATAAATTTTCAAGGCTATCTCGACATACTCTTTCTGACTTGGGATGTTGGAAGCTGTCGGATTCCTCAAATATCATCTTCCATAGAGGTTGATAACACCTAATAATATACAAGTATTATAAAATAAATTACAACAAAGTTAATGTTAATAATAATAATACCTTCACAGAAATTTTCAAGACTATCTCGGCATACTCTTTCCGACATTCGTAAATACTCGTCTCATGCATTCGTTGACATGCCGTACGCCAGTTGATGAACCGCGGTTGTACATTTATGCAAAGGAGAGAATCCAACTTTACGTCTCACATCTTCTCTTTGTTTAAAAAATGTATACTCACGTTCTAAATCACCCGAAATTCTCAAAAAAAAAAAAAGAAGTCGGCGACTCATGTGAAACGACGTTGGAAGTGTGTGTCGTCATACAAAGGTTTTTTTTTTTTTAATTATTACCGTTCGTAACGGTCGAAATCCTCAAAATCACCCCACATTCAACTTTTGGCGCTCGCCAAGCAACCGGCAAAGAGGGCTTTAGCGCATCTTGACGGCAGAACCGGGGCGGTGTAGAGGTCGCCATCATGCCTAGGTGGCATGGGGCGCTACCCCACAACCTATATTTATGAAAGTTTTAGCGAATAGAAAATAGAAACCCCGAGTTGACTTGAAGTTTTCGTATCAAAATGAAGTCTTCAAAAGTTTGACTGAAACTAGTTTTTGTAGAAAAATGAAATCTTTCGAAACTAGTATATGCCAAATACATCACTTTTGATAAACGCGGAAATGACATAAATATCTTTAGGGTGGAGGGTATAGTCAATCACCCTAGGGTGTTTTAGTTATAAATTTTTTGATTGGTTCCTCTCTTCTCTCTACTCTCTCTCTCTCCTCCATCACCTTTCTCCACCTTCGGTGACTTTACACCGATTTTACACTCTCTCTCCTACTCAAACACCCTCACTCAATCAGGGGTTATGGTCACTGATCGGTGACACCCATTCAATCACCCACTCCCCGCACATTATACCCCCACCCTTAATTTAGATTCATATAATTAAACTACTTATAAATAGATCGAGTTGATAAAAAATTAAATAATATATATTATGTTTTATATGAAATTATGTCTAATATTATAAAAAAATAACTGCAAAAAATAAAAATAAAATTAATAAATGATAAATGAGCCGAGCTCGAATTCGTCCCTAGACGTTTTACACCCCAAAAAAATCTTGTATCACAATCTAAAAAGTTTCAGTTTTAGGGCAGGTTAAAATCCTATATATACTTTGCATGGAAAACCCCACCCTAGCAAACTTACCTGGTATGTTGTGTATCTATTTTTTTCTTCCTTTCTCATTTACTAGTGTTGCATGCAGTTGAGAGTGATATTTTTGCAGGACAATTTAGCAAGTGTTCTTGAGAAGATGATGGAGGTAAAGCTGCTTTTCCGTTTCATGGTGGTGTTGTATTTGTTTATGGCGCCAAATTGGTGGTGTTATGCTGGCAGAAGTAGGTTTCCTAAAAATAAACATGTAGTTAAATCTATCAAGGTCTATTATCCTTCTCTCCTTTCTTAGTTTCACCATTCTTCTTGTCAAATTAATGTTTGCTAATGTCATTAGCTTTTTCAACAGAGTCCCGATGGTGATATAATAGACTGCGTTCATATCTCTCATCAACCAGCTTTTGATCACCCACTTCTTAAAAACCATACCATTAAGGTTTGCGTCTTTTCTCCGCATGTGTTTAGATTTATTCAAAGATTAATACTATGTGATTATATTTATATATAGATGAGGCCAAGTTATCATCCAAACTGGATAAAGGATGACAACATAACATCAACCAAAGGGAAAGCAATTACTCAATTATGGCATTCAAATGGAAAATGCCCAAAAGGGACAATCCCCATTTTAAGAACAAATGAAGAGGATGTATCAAAGTATGTGAAGAAGAAGAAAAGTCTTCCTTTTGCTTATTCCATTGATCCTGAATTCACCAGCGTGAACGAAAACCATGAGGTAAGCCTCTATATATAGCCCCGGCCATGCATACTCTACATCTTGTTTTCATAATTTACCTGATCTTGAATTTGAGATTTTGTTAGTATGCAATTGTAAGGACTCAAGGGAACTTTTTTGGAACAAAAGCAACATTTAATCTTTGGAACCCAAAGGTTCAAGAAAATGATGAATTTAGTTTGACTCAACTATGGGTAACAGCAGGTCCTGATTCAGATGTGAATACCATTGAAGCTGGTTGGCAGGTAAGTTTCCTCTTCTTTAAATTCTAGTATCATAAACACCTAAGTCCAGTGGCAGATTTATACCAAAATTTCAGGGGTAACGTTCAATTTTTTTTACCATACTTCAATAACGAAAAAAACACGATAATAAATAATACCTAATAGATTTCTCCTCTTCGGTTTTTGAAAACTTAAAAATTGAGCCATTACATCCACTTCTTTTACTTTATGAAAAGTTTCTCTTTCGGCTCGAGAAAAAGCACAAGATGAGCCAAGCCTTATCAAGCTTGAGCCTAAAATAAAGTCCGTTTATTTATCGAGCTCGAGCCTGACATGTAAAGCTCGTAGGTTTGTCGAGCCCTAGTGTAACATTTATCCTTTATTTAAAGTTGTCTAGTAATTAACTTGTCGAACCGAGCTTATTTGAACTTGTTTACGAGCCAATATAAAAATAAGTTTGTTTAGTAAACGAGCCCGAGCTTCACTTATCGAGTTAAATGATTAAAAGAACTAAATACTTTGAACTTAAAAGTTATTGCAACCTGTTTGAAACAGGTCTATCAAGGGAAATATAAGGACGCTACCACCAGGTTATTCATCTTCTGGACTGTAAGTTCATGTAAATTTGTACATGATATTTGTCTAAGTTACGAGCTTAAATTTATATCTTATTAAAGTTTTATAATTTTCTCATACATATTTTGGACGGTTTTATAATTTTCTCATACATATTTTGGACGGTTTTATAATTTTCTCATACATATTTTGGGCAGAGTGATGGATATAAACAATATAAGTGCTACAATCTTGACTGCCCCGGTTTCATCCAAACCAACACTGAGATTGCAATTGGGGGCAGCCTATCTCCTACTTCACAAGTTGATGGTTCTCAATATGAAATGACCATACTTATCTGGAAGGTATTTCTCTAATTTCCTAACTAAGGCTCCTCTTATTAATTTTCATACCCTCTTTCTAAAAATTATATTAAACCTTGTCATATTTACCAGACAAGTCATCGTTTCAAAGAAAAAAGTATTCTTTTTGTTACAAAACAAATTCAAAAGTTTAAAAAATTATTACAGATGTTTTTTTTCATAAATTTTGTTTGTTTTTAATCTTTATTGAAAATAATCAATAAAAATTAAAAACAAACAAAATTTATGAAAAAATGGTGTAGTATTTTTTTACACTTTTGAATTTGTTTTGTAAGAAAAAGAATACTTTCGTGGGAAAGCGTAAGAAAAAAAGAATACTTTTTCGCTAGAATTGTATAGGAAAAAAAACTAATTCCGTGTAAATTGCATGTGTAGGGAAAACGAATACATTCCGTTGAAATTGTGTAGGAAGGAAAAAAAAATTGTAGGAAAAATGAATACATTCCGTTGGAATTGTAGGAAAAAAAACTAATTTTGTAGGAAATGCATAGCAAAATGAATACATTCAGTTGGAATTGTGTAGGAAAAATGTGTAATGGGTTTTGCAAATAAATGATTGTGATCGTAATTATTAAAGTTAAAGGCTATCCATTGCAATTCTGTTAAACATAAAGGACGAAAAGTGTAATTTACCCTAAAAAATAAAAACCAATTAACTTTCAAATATATAATAGAAATACTTAAATATTAGAAATGCATAATAGAAATACCATATCTCTGCAGTCTGTTTGCATTTTTTTTTCGAAACTTAACTATTAGATCACTAAGAGAAACATTCCTAATTATTGTTTTGTATAAATGGTTTTTGTACCATTTTCTGTAGGAATCGAAAGAAGGGCTCTGGTGGATGCAAGTTAATGGAAATGTAATAGGATACTGGCCGGCCTCACTGTTTTCATACTTAAGTGAGAGCTCATCAAGAGTAGAATGGGGCGGGGAGGTGATTAACCTACGCTCAGGCGGTCATCATACAACTACCCAAATGGGCAGTGGTCATTTCCCTCAAGAAGGGTATAGGAAAGCAAGTTATATAAGAAACATTGAAATAGTTGATGACTCAAACACTTTAAGGTCTCCTCAGGATCTCCTCACAATCACTCCCCAAGAGAGTTGCTATGATATTGTGAAGGGCATCAATGATAACTGGGGTAGCCATGTTTTCTACGGTGGACCGGGTCAAAACCCGAACTGCCCATGAGAAGATCGAACACAACATCGGTCTATATACTCATAATATTATGCCAAATTTTCATTTCATGTATTGTTTATCCTAATATGCTATGTAATATCATGTGTGCACTATAATCAAACTAAACGATGTTTTAGTAGATTATGGTTTTCTATTCAGAAGGGGATGGCGGCGCAGTTTGTTGCCCGTCTACCTGCTATCCTTATGTAATTTGTCTCATATAATATTGAATTGAATATAAAAAAAATTGTAGGATAAAAAAAATTATAAATTGAATATATGGTATTGTAAAAGAGAATACATTTTAAGCTTTCTTATGTAGAAAATGAGGGAACGAAAATTCCTCGATAGTTTTTCTTACGGATTAATGATGCCTTAACAATATAAAATCCAAAGAAATCTAACATAGATGATTTGTGAAGCCAAATTGCCAAAGGGGATGTATATAATATGTTCAAAGTTTTAGTAACAAATGTCTTTTTGTTAGCCTTTACTTGTTAACTAAGTTTGAATGAAAGTTATTGGGTCAATTATGTAATTCATGCATTGTTAGTTTGGTGTTGAAATTGTATTATCTAGAAGTCGTCTAGGGGATCAAGATGTAATTTAATTGCGTCGTTTCATCAAAAGAACACCACGTTTCCCTCTAGGTCAATATATATGCAATCACATGTACGCAAAGGAAGTGGACAAATCACATGTAATCAAATAAAAAGCTTAAATGGGATTAATGATACCTTAGCTAGTGACAACATAAAATCCAAATAAATTTAATAGAGATGATTTGTAAGGCCAAATTGCCAAATGGGAGATATATCTTATGTTTTTAGTTTTAGTAACAAATTATTATTATGTTTTGTTAGCCTTTAATTGTTACCCAATAACTTTCATTCAAACTTGGTTAGCACTTAAAGGCTAACATTCACCCCCTAATTGTTATTCCAAGTTTGAGTCTTCTTATCTTCTTCCATGCTTCACACTACTTGAATCTTCAATTTTGATTTCTTCAACTATAATTATATTTGCTCCACGCGAACTTCTCTTCAAGTGGTTCATATCACACTCACTTCTTCTGGTGTAATTATCTTACACAACGCGTTCTTTAACGTTGATTGCTTCTCTCACAAATGTAGAACCACTCGTGATTCCACTTTGTCCATGCTTAGGATTAAAACTAACACTTGCACAACAATGTGGGAGACCGTCACGGTCCCTCATGGTTCCACTTTGTCCAAGACATCGACCAGATTCATCGTCCAAACTCTTGTTCGAGGCCAAAAAGAAATTGAAATCCGTATCTTACAACTCTTATACTATATATAAATGGTCTATTTACACTTTTCTAGGCCAACTTTTTTTTTTCTTTTTAATAACTTCTTTTAAAAAACAACAAATTCATCAGTTGAATGTTGAATATTGATAGAGGGTTTTAATATCACGATTCATTGTGTCCATGGATTGATACTCGGTATCTTACAACTCTTATACTATATATAATGATACGTATGCTTGTCTCTTAACGTGTGTAGTTTTGTTTTGTTTTGTGATTTATTTTAAAACTAGTCTATGCATTTCCTGCTCTATATGTGTTACTATATTTGCACAGATCAAGTTTTTGACGTCATTGTTGTAAGGGACACGATAATTATGAGAAACAACCTAAGTTAGTTTTTTTAATTATTCCCTTCTCACTTGTTATTTGTGTCTTAGTTTAAGTGCTTTCGTACTTCGATTTTTGTGAAGATGCCGAACATTTGATTGTTGATTTCGTGCATCCCACTGTTGATGGAATTCTTACGAGCATGTTAAACCTAGCATGCACATGTTTTAGTCTTATGTGAGTTGTCTTCTATACATGGGTTTATGTTATAATAGAGTCCACTTTTACTCTAATAAGTAAGATATTATAAGCAATGTCATGCACATTTAAGGGATTTGACCACCATTTTGACCCAAAAGTGTTATTCTTCTATTTTACCAGAAATAAGAGGATGCTGCAGTATTATAGAGTATTATAGACAGGGAGAGCAAAATGAAGCCACAAAGAATAAGCAAGAAGAAGCTTAACAAGTTTATGGTTGACTTTCAATCTGAAGATCAACTCTTATCTCATAATATGAAGTTATTGATACAAGATTGGATACATTTTGAGGTTTATGAACAAATGTTGTAACTTTTCATATCTTTTTTATTAGGGTAAATTACACTTTTCGTCTTTATGTTTGTATCCCATTGCAATGGATGCCATTTAACTTTAATAATTACAGTCACAATCTTTTATTTGCAAAACTCGTTACACTCTACGTCCTTTACCCCTAACCTGGTTAAAATTTTTAGTTAAATATCACATGTGCCTTGCAGATGAGGGTAGATTGGTAATTTTACTAAGATATTTAGACAAATAAACAAATTAGCCATTAAAAACCAACAATCCACCAGCCACTAAACATTGGCTGACCATTCACGTCTCCGGAAGGCCCTTATTCCATTCACGTTGGCCCCTACTCGATAAGAACGCTGATGACACCCATTCATCCATTATTCTCTCACGCATTTAGCCGAACAGTTTACCTGCAATAATTCATCATCTTCATCTTTTCATATTCCACTCACTTCACAATCTTCCCTGAACTTGAATTTTGTACCAAACCATGACAATCCAAGCAGAAACCCATTGTAGGAACCGTTCGCGTAATTTAAATAAAATAAACAAATTTTTATTACTGATTACACTACAAAAATATAAAGAAAGCAGAATTACAGTACAATTACAACTAAAAAACTAAATACAAGAAATGAAGATGAAGAAGAAGACTGAGGCACGTGTTCAACACGCTTCCCTTAAAACAAATTCCGAGTCTCCCAAGAGTACTCGTTTTGCTTCCCAGGGTACAACAGCCGAAGCAGTAGTACTGCCGGAGTTCGCCTACAACCCGAAGGTTACCTTGAAACTGCAAGAAAGAGATTAGAAAAGCTGTGGAGAGAAAGTGAATTGCTGTTGTGTTACTTGTGTACTTCTGCAGTGGTGGAGATGTTGTATTTATACTACATCTTCATCGAAACGGTCAAAAGAATTAAAGGAGAGGTTTAAATTGCATTAAACGTCTTCAATGCAATTTAATACGTCATTTAATTCTCAGTCAATGATCGTTAATTCGTCAGTTTCGAAGCTGAACTGTAACTACACAAACATTCAATGTTGGAAGCTTCTGCGCGCGCGCGCGCGCAAGTCACACTGGTGCGCGCGCGCCCAGGTCCGCACGCCCATGCGCGGTGCGTCCTCTTGTGTAAGGACCTTCAAAAATGTCCCTAATCTATTCATACGTGAAAACCCGGACCCTAAAACCCTAACCAGTGTGAAAAACCAAGAGAAACAAGAAATTTGGGTTTTAGGCGGGCCGCGTAAGGGATAGCCTAACCCTACGCGGGCCGCTACAACTTATCAATCAACCGGATAAGTATTTAAGAACTTCAGACGGGCCGCATAAAACTTAAAGGATGTTTAAGCGGGCCGCGTCAACTTGAAATCTATCCGGATACCTATTTGGGCCACGTACAGCCCACCTGTCAAGCCTAGCCCATGACCAATCAACCCTATGCCTAGACTAGGCGGCCTCGCGGGCCGTGTAAGGTTTCACTTATGTTTTACGCGGGCCGCGAGAACACCAAATTCAGGCTATAAATAGCCTGTGCATGGGACTTTCATTCCGTGCTCATAATTTCGATCAAAAAACGAAGTTCTACTGTCAAAATTATAATTTTCATATAAGGAGGTCCTGCCACAACACCGGGTAATAACTCGATCGCTGCTACGATTAAATATCCAATCGATTGAAACTATCCAATGGATGTTTAAGTGCTGCCCGCATTAGGGTTATACTTTGTTATTCGTCGTGATTCCGACAGGATGTTTGGGTGTCGCCCAAATTCGGGCTATACTCTGTCATTCGTTGCGAATCCGCTGGATATTTAAGTATTGCACTTTGTCATTCGTTGTGAGGGTTGTATCTCGTGAGTTATCGTAAATGTTGTATTAGTTACTAACCTGGTTTGTGTGCATTATTGTTTAAACTAGGTTATTCGGCTTATCAGTAGGCAAAACCCTGCCCGTATAAACTTGCAATGTGAGTCATTCTCTTTTTATTAACTGTTTTACACTACTCCAAATTATTTTCCAAAGTTATAATTACAGGGATTAAGTCTTTGTAGTCTTCAATTACAGCCGGTATGTGGGGTATTGTGCACATTACTACTGTTTTTATCATTTTAGGCGAGCGTGCCTAAATCATGATATACGTCACTTTTGGGTGAACGGACCCAACAGTGATATGACCATAGTCACAGAAACGAGTCGAGTGACAAATACTGTGGGTAATTGGTTGACATATAAACATTGTAATCGCTCTTAATACTGTGGATTATAACAATGTGTCATTTTATCAAAATGAAGGATTCACTCAGTATTTCCCCGCTGACAAAATATTTTTACAACATGTTTCAGGTGATCTTCTCTGAATCAGGAATAAGTGCTATGGAGCACTCCCAAGCTTAAAGTAGTGGCTCGAATAAATAAATAAACATGTTTTGTAAAATAAAGGAATTATGAAATTCCTTCACTGTAAATTACGGGGTTTATCCCGAATTATGAAATAAATAATACTCGGGCAAATTTCAAGTTTAAACGATCCTGTCAAGACTTCCGCTGTAAATATGAATACCACGGGTTTTCTGTCCCACGGCTCCTGGACCGGGTCAAACCGGGCACAGGGACCGTGACAGAAAAAGGTGGTATCAGAGCCACTGATTTAAGCCAATTAAGTATTTAGAAATACTTAATTTATCTAATTGCCATTCTGTGATTTTGTGAAACTTTAGTTTATAAAATTTTAACTTAGGATTGTGTGCGTCTTCGTGTGTGCTAACAGCATGAACGAACTATCAGAAGCCCTACAGAATATTTCTATCCATAGTACAGATATGGATATCACCAGTATTACTACTGGATACCAGGAAGATGTGGAGGAGCCTATGGTATTTAGAGCCCAACCTCAGGAAAAACCTAAAGTAGTGAAAAAGAGACATAGGTGGGCAGGTTGGAGGCGTGTACGCAGGAAGAAGCCAGCAACACAGAAAACCATGAAAAAGGAAGATCCAAAGGATAAAGGAAAGGGAATAGAAACTGGGGAGAGTTCCAGGCAAAACCAGGAACCACTATCTTGGGAAGAAGAGCTGGACCATAAACTATCACTAGGTGACATCATCGGACCTGCCGATGAAACTCTCTTTAACTACCCAGCAGAAGCCCTACTACCTGTTAACCTAGAACCTGCCATTCCAGACCCTATTATGCACCCTAGACCTTTACCAGGAGCATTAGAGGAGTGGTGGACTGTCGACTGGCAATTTCAGAACATTATGAATAGCCCTAACACTTTTCTCCCTCAATTCGACCCGGAACCTATACCAAACCCACCAATGAGTAATGAAAATTTAGTTGAACTCCGCCACTATGGCGAAGAGCTGGTGGATGCCGGAAATAGGATTCGGGAGGTAGGAGAACAGATCTCCTGGAAGTACGACGAGAGGGAACGTCGTTTCTGAAAAGCCAGTTAACAGGGATTGCATGGGGTGGTGTGGTTGTAGTGTATAATAATAATCATAGAAAAATATAAATCTTGTAAAACAGTCTAAAAATAAAACTGTCACACCCCAACCGATGGCGGAATCATCGGGGCATGGCACTGAGCGAAACAGATTGTCCAGAAGTTTCCACAACAACTATTTACATAATTCAGTTAAAGATACGTCCCATACCGTATCCCGAATAAATAAATATATTATTACAGATAACATCTAGTCAAGTAATTCTGTTTCGACAACTCAGATTTAATTAGATACATAAATATAAATATTGTTCAAATGCTCTTAAGACCCAGCCTGACAAGATCTACAGACAACTATGCCCTAGTTGCTTGTTCCTGAGAGACAACTATTTGTTAGGGGCCTCTAAAGCTTTATTCTAGCTTCGCTTCCCTAGCAAGCAAACATCTTAGACACCTGTCACATACGTTAAAATAAAGTCAATACATATAATGTAAAGGTGAGCATACAAGTTTGATAATAGCATATAGAGTTTGAAATAGTTTACGCATAACCAGCACGTACACAGAGGAAAACGAAGCATGTTAATTATCGACATGGATCTATCGATACCAATGACTGCGGGTTGACTGTCCGAGACAGTTCGCAATACATGATTACCACCGTAATCCATGCAAGTAATTGTCCTTAACAACCCCCGTGTGAACGGGTGCTGAGTCCAAACTATAGTACTACGTCGTTAAGGCAGGTAGACAGCATTCCACGTGTAAACATAACAACAAGCATTCATTTAGTCACGTAATACATGCAGAACGATTAGCGGTTAAAGTTTTGAGTAGCGTGTTCGATTGTAATTTTGATAAGCAACGTATGTAACACCCAAAAGTGCTAAAGCAAAAAGGGTTCGAGTATACTCACAGCGATTGGATTAATGGATTGAAGGGAGAGCTTGGGAGTAGGGTTAGCCTGAATAGTTCGATAACATAACGATGAATATACGTAAAAATGGAAACAGGTGAAATGGATCGAACGGCCTGATCGATCGGACAGCAGGTTCGATCGAACGGGTTGTTCGTCCAGTTTGAAAGTCCGTTTGAACAGTCTCGTTCGATCGGCCGGTAGGCTCGATCGGCTGGACTGTTCGAGTGGATTGTTTCTTCCTCTGAGTAGGATGTGTTTGTGTATGATGGTTTGAACTTTTGAAGTTTTCGTTGTAGTATTTGAGAACACTGAAGTGTTCTTACCTTTCAGGTCGATCGATCGAACGTTCCGTTCGATCGGCCGGCGTATCCGATCGGTTAGGAACTTCAGTAGTAGTCCTCAGCAGGATGTCACTCAATCAAACAACATATTCGATTGGACAACATGTTCGATCGGGTGGCATTCCTGTACGTCCAACGAATAGGAAATTGACTAAATGTTGAAGCATAGTATTTCATGATCCGATGAGTAATGTTGACAAACAGCTCGTTCGATCGAACATTACCTCGTTCAATACTATACTTCATGAAAATGGCAAAGTGTGGGGCCACATGCTAGCCGATCGGCTGGCCCGGTCGATTGGCTGGTATGTCCGATCGGTTGGGCTGTTACGTTCGAACAACCTAACCGTTCGGCCAGCATCCTGACCTGGTCGGCCTATTCTCTAACACTTGGCTGTTCTGATTATTTGACGTTATTTCGAGATATTTTGACAACGAGTTGAACTAGGGAACCTTCGTTCTTACCCGTTCCTCCTGCTCGGATAGGAATCACCTAAGTCCGGTCGGTGAACGGTTCGGAACGGTGGTTTAATGTTTAACCCGAAATCGGTGAACCTCGTAGATAGAACCCGAATCTTGAACCACGCAATCATTAGAATGACTAGTAAGTTGGCTCAAGCTCCGTTCCTACCGGTTTGAAGACATTGAGTGTAAAAGAGTTGAAAGAAAGTTGGAATTCCTTCTTTCACTCCTTCACATCATGTAAATGTTTAGATCTTCGATAGATCTTAACTTGTTTATGTGGAAATCGGTTAGATCTGAGCTATTCATGGTGGATTGAGGCCAAAACATGATGTTCTTGAAGAACACCATGATGACATCATCCTTGAATGCCCAGATCTTGATGATTTCACGGTTAGAAATCAAGATCTGAAAGATAGAAAGGTGTAGGAGCATGCATTGATCAAGAAAGTACAAGATTTAGGATAAAAACTTACCGAAATTGGAAGAAATCTGAGAAAAGAAGGGGAGCACGAGCTGGCCGGTCAGAGAGTTTCCAAAAGTGGAAAGGAAGACAATGACAGCCCTATTTATAGGCTCCAAAAGAGGAAAGGGCTGGCCGATCGGCCAGGCTTCCCGATCGGACAGTCTGCTCGATCGGACAGTCCGTCCGATCGGCTGGGCTGTTCGATCGGCTAGGAGCCTGATCGATCCACAGCCTGTTTCGAGTGTTCGGCGCGACGATTTTCGATATTTCGATCTCGATTGAGGACGATGCGATTACGATAGAGTTCCTAATCAAATTACTTTCAGTCCCAACTACTATATCTATCATACAATCATCTATATTTCACCCTATCCTTACGTTACCATTCGTCGTTATTCAATCTTGTTTGCATTTGATTTGAGATTCGAGTTTCGATTCGAGTTTCGATTGAACACCACACAAAACATAAAGTAAACACGCACAGGTAACACATATGGCACACACACGTAAATACCGTACCAAATTCGCAAAATTCGAGATTCGAGTTCGATGATGGTTAGCTCGGTTTGATTACTGATTAGTTAACTTTATCGCATTGTTACTTCCTACCATTCACAGTCGTAAATTGGTCGTATTGATTAAACATTCGATCACTTCGATTCTTTTGATAGACAACACTTACTCCACATAACACAAGAATATAAAATAGACTCAATACAGTCAAAGAAGTCAAACTTTGAGTTTGACTTTGACATCCGAAAACACGGGGTGTTACAAAAACGTTGTAAGATAATCAGTGTGTACGGGCGCATGTTATTAAAAATATATAAAAATCTAATAGTCGCAAAGTCGATAGTTTTGGCTGTACATGTTTGTGTGATTATTTGTTTCTTTATTTGTCTTTTCGTGTTATTTGACTACTTGTTAATGTACAGAGTGGGTAAGCAAAAGCTTTCGGATATTTACCATCAACTAGATAATGCCCAAAAGACTAAGAGAACCTCGTCCCAACCAAATTCCTCAAGATATTCAGTGAATACTAATGAAGGAATATTTATTCGTAAGGCACACTATGAAAACCCACTTACTCCCAAGAAGAGAGATTGGATTATTAGAAAAATCCAAGAGAATGTAGGAACGTCCAATTCAAAAGAAGTGGTAGTTAATAAGGAGATAGGTAAAAACCCTCCATAGGAAAACGGATTAGATGAAAAATGGTCAGACCTTTACATGTTAGCCACCACTGCTGTGAATCTTGATCCTTAATTAAGATAAGTAGCCAAACCGAGACCAACCATGGTAAATAAATAAGTAAGAGGGAATAAATAAATGCAGGGTGTAATTGTCATAGTTAAAATAGTAGTATGTTTTTGAATTTCAGTTGTAATAGATCTATAAGGTTGTGTATTTGCTATTTTAAGTAATAAAGTTTGATTGTACAAAATACCAAAGTATTTGTACTAAATAATAGTTTATACACATCCAGATGGAACGCTGTTAATGAACCAGTTAATGAAGTTAACCAATCAGAACACAATAACGAGGATCACTTCCTAAACCGACAAGATATAGAAAACATCGTTGCTCAGGGAATAGTTAATGCTATTCCAGCTATCGTCGCTGCGGTAAAAAGTCCTGTTGAGCCTTCGCAAGCTCACCCTAGTAAACGTACGCACCGACGATACTGCTAGTAATAGTATTAATGGAGGCGGTAACAACAATGGAATTCAAGCCCCGATACATAAAAGGATGAAAGCTGCAACACCTGGTTGCACCTTTAAGGAATTTCTAGCCTGTAAACCAGCTGAATTTGCAGGCAATGAAGGGGCGACTGCGGCACTGCGTTGGTTAGAGAAAACCGAGGCAGTAATCAAAATAAGTAAATGTGTTGAGGAAGATAAATTCATGTACGCTTCGCACCTTTTCAAGGAAGAAGCGTTAGAATGGTGGAACACGGTATTACAAGCTAAGGGAAGTGACGTGGCCTATGCCATGAGTTGGGAAGAATTTAAGCAATTGATAGAAAGAAAATTTTGTCCCGAATATGAAAAAGAACAAATGGCAAACAAATTCCTAAGCCATCGAATGGTGGATGTGGACTGTCAAGGGTATACATCAAAATTCCTTGAGTATGCCAGGATTGTACCTACTCTGGCTTCGCCAGAACCGGTACTTATCTCTCGCTATATTTGGGGTTTGATTAGCGAGATTCGTGACATTGTTAAAGCTGCTAGGCCTCGCACGATTGACGATGCGATAGAGTTAGCCAACACCTTAACTGACGGCCTGGTACGCACTCGAGAAGAAAATAAAAAGAAGGAATTGGCTCAGAAAATTACACAGGGATTTCGTGTGGGTAATAATAGTAATTTCAAGAGAATGGGAACAAGGCAATTTTCTGTTCCGCCATTTTGCAAAAACTGTAAGAAGAAGCATTTTGGAAGGTGTAAGGAAACCTGCAACTTTTGCAAAGTTGCAGGACATCGTGAAGAAAATTGCAGAAAGAAGACAACAGTCTGTTTCAACTGCGGAGAAACCGGACATTTCAAGACAGAATGCCCTAAAGTGGTTAAACCAGCAGACAACAAGGCTAAACCTGCAGAAGGAACTACTAAGAAAAACGCAAGAGCCTTTCAATTGACTACTCAGGAAGCCGAACTAATTCCTGACGTCATAGCTGGTACGTTTTTAGTTCACGACGTTTATGTAAAAGTATTATTTGACTCTGGTGCAAACCAAAGTTTTATAAATACTTCGTTCTGCCAAGCCCTTAATTTACCTTTAACCTACCTTAGGCAGACTTTCACAGTCGAAACGACAGATGGGAATTCTGTTAAAATAAATAAGGTTTTGCGAAAAGGAAAGATAGAACTTTTAGGCCGTAAATTTTCTGCAAACCTATTATCAATGAATTTAGCCGGATTCGATGTGGTGGAATGGATTGGTTAGTAACCAACCATGCTCGAATTCTCTGTGATAGAAATTCCATATAAATTCATACACCTACATGAGAATTAGTAATAATTACCGGAGATAAGCCACAAAAGCCACTGAAATTTATTTCAGTAATGAAGTTGGCCAGTTATTCAAGAAAACAAGGAATAGCATATATGGTTTCGGTAGTTGCTAATACCAGAAATAAGAAACTGGAGGACATTCCGATAGTATTAGAATACCCAGATGTCTTTCTAGAAGACCTACCAGGATTACCACCCGATAGGGAGGTAGAATTTAGAATTCATCTAATTCCAGGAACGGTACCGATAGCCAAGGCACCCTATCGGTTAGCACCTACTGAAATGTTAGAATTAAAGAAACAGTTAGATGAATTACTAAATAAAGGGTTTATACGACCAAGTTCCTCTCCATGGGGAGCTCCAGTATTGTTTGTAAAGAAGAAAGACGGATCGATGAGAATGTGTATCGACTATAGAGAATTAAACAAGGTTATAATTAAGAATAGATACCCATTAGCTAGGATTGATGATCTATTTGATCAATTGCAAGGAGCTAGATATTTTTCTAAGATAGATTTGCGCTCCGGATATCATCAATTGAAGGTACAAGAAGAAGACATACCTAAAACTGCTTTCAGAACTATGTATGGACATTACGAGTTTACAGTCATGCCCTTCGGATTAACAAATGCTCCAGCAGCGTTTATGGACATGATGAATAGAATCTGTAAACCGTACTTGGATAAATTTGTAATCGTTTTCATCGACGATATACTTATTTACTCCAAAAGTTAGGAGGAACATTGTGATCACCTGCATGCACTCTTAACTTTGTTAAGAAAGAAGAAGCTTTATGCCAAATTCTCAAAGTGTGAATTCTGGCTCCAAGAAGTGCAATTCTTAGGACACATGGTGAATCACGAAGGTATTCACGTAGATCCCTCCAAGATAGAAGTTATTACCAAATGGAAGGCCCCGCAATCGGCTACGGAAGTTAGAAGTTTTCTAGGACTAGCTGGATACTATAGACGCTTTATTCAAGATTTTTCTAAGATAGCAGTTCCATTAACCAAGCTAACCTGTAAAGCCGCAAAATTTGTATGGGGACCCAGACAGGAGGAGGCTTTTGTAACCCCCGTCAAAATCGACCCGTTTCAAAATCCGACCCGTTTTACAAAGACGGATCCTAAACTTTAATTTTTCACGAAATAAATAATCGTTGAAAGATATAGTTAATTTATTCCATTTATAAAAAAATGGTTATTTATTTCTTTTTATATAACTAATTAAATTAGTTAATATTTTCTTTTTATAAATAAAAATAATAAGTCTCGTTAGATTGGGGTTATGTAAGTAACCTAGTTAGTTAAACCTAGTTAGTCCCGTTAACATAAGTTAAGGGGCTAAGTTGTAACATTTTAAAACTTTTAATATAAACTAGTTAGATTTAAATTAATATTTTTTCTAGTTTAAATGTAAATTAGTTATCCTAGTTAGGATAATTAGTTAGTTGAGTTAAATGCCCAGTTAGTTCAGTTATATCAACTTGAGGGGCCAAACTACAATTATGAAAACTTAAAAAATGAAAAACAACAAAAGGGCATCCGCCCGGATTCGAACTCGGATCACTTACTTAACGAACACGCGCACTAACCAGATGGGCTACCATCATCGCTGATCATTATCCGAACCGTTTAATTCTTATACGCAACTTCGAACCTTCCCTTTTTAAAGTTTGCCGCCCAAGAAAGATGAAACAGTGATTGGTTTCCTTTTCAAACTCGATCAAGAACAGAAACAACTCGTTTCCTTCTTTGGATTCGCTGATTCTCAGCAACTTCCGCAAATCATTTCTAAACTACATTCGCGTTTCCTTCCTTTCACCAATCAATCACAATCAATCAAAAATCATTCCATATTTACGTGAATTCGAACGGCTATAAATACCGAAACCATTCTTCATTGTTCGACACACCTCACACCACCACAGCACGTTCGAACCGCAGAAACTCTTGCCGGAAGCTCGGAGATTACAACCCGAAAACCCGCAGCCCCTTGTTCGAAAACCATTTACCCTCAACATCTCAACCGATGTGACAATATAAATTAAATGTGACATTATCTGTATGGAAGTAAGTTTACTGTCTATACAGATCATAAAAGTTTAAGGTACATATTTGGGCAAAAAGAACTGAACATGAGACAAAGAAGATGGACGGAAATTCTAAGTGATTACGACTGTGATATCCAATATCACGAGGGAAAGGCAAATGTAGTTGCAGATGCCTTAAGTCGTAAGTATTATGAGAAACAAAAGCGAGTTCATGCTCTTAGATTAAATCTACAATTAGATTTAATGGAACAATTAAAGAATGTTCAAACCACAGCAATCAAAGATGATGCTGAAGGAATGAAAGGATGAATCAAAGAATTGGAACAAGGAGCTGATGGAATTTGGAGATTCTATAAGAAAAGGATTTGGGTACCTAAGCAGGGAAATTTAAGAAATAAGATTTTAGAAGAAGCCCATAAATCCAGGTATATTATGCATCCTGGAAATAATAAGATGTATCAAGATTTAAGAAATAACTTCTGGTGGATAGGTATGAAAAAGGACATAGCTAGTTATGTATCTAAGTGTCTTACTTGTTCACAAGTTAAGGCAGAACACCAGAAACCTTCAGTGTTACTCCAACAGTTAGAAATGCCTATTTGGAAATGGGAACTAATAACTATGGATTTTGTTACTAAGTTACCCAAAACCAGAAAAGGTAATGATGCGATTTGGGTAATTGTGGATCGATTAACCAAGTCAGCTCATTTTCTACCCATGAAAGAAACTTTTAGCATGGAAAAGTTAGCCACGTTGTACGTAGATGAAGTAGTATCCTTACATGGAGTTCCACTCTCTATTGTATCGGATAGGGATAGTCGTTTCACCTCACACTTTTGGACAAGTTTTCAAGAAGCCATGGGTACACGATTAAATTTAAGTACAACTTACCATCCTCAAACAGACGGACAAAGTGAAAGAACCATTCAAACCTTGGAAGACATGCTTAGGGCATGTGTAATAGATTTTGGTGGAAACTGGGATAATCATTTACCCTTAATTGAATTCTCCTATAACAATAGTTATCATGCAAAGCTGCCCCATTCAAAGCACTGTAGGACGCAAGTGTAGAACTCCAGTTTGTTGGGCAGAAATAGGAGAAAGTCAATTATCAGGACCTGAGATTGTGCAAGAGACCACCGACAAGATAACGCAAATTAAAGAAAGATTAAAGACAGCTCGAGATCGCCAGAAGAGTTATGCAGACAATCGTCGCAAGCCGCTAGAGTTTCAAGTCGGAGACAAGGTACTCTTGAAAGTTTCTCCTTGGAAAGGAGTAGTACGATTTGGGAAGAAAGGATAGCTGAGCCCAAGATACATAGGACCATTTCAAGTAATCCAACGAATAGGACCAGTTGCTTACCGTTTACAACTACCAGAAGAGTTAGCTGGAGTACATGATGTGTTTCATGTATCCAACCTCAATAAATGTCTATCTGACGAATCTCTGGTCGTACCTCTTCAAGATGTAGAGGTAAATGAAAAACTAAAATTCGTGGAGAAACCAATACAAATAGAGGACAGAAAAATCAAGTTCCTCAAACACAAACGACTGGTGCTGGTCAAGGTCAAGTGGGATTCAAAAAGAGGACCTGAATATACTTGGGAACTAGAATCAGAGATGAAACGCAAATATCCACACTTATTTCAATAAATCTCGAGGACGAGATTTTAATTAAGGTGGGGAGGATGTAAGGACCTTCAAAAATGTCCTAATCTATTCATACGTGAAAACCCGGACCCTAAAACCCTAACCAGTGTGAAAAACCAAGAAAAACAAGAAATTTGGGTTTTAGGCGGGCCGCGTAAGGGATAGCCTAACCCTACGCGGGCCACTACAACTTATCAATCAACCGGATAAGTATTTAAGAACTTCAGACGGGTCGCGTAAAACTTAAAGGATGTTTACGCGGGCCGCGTCAACTTGAAATCTATCCGGATACCTATTTGGGCCAAGTACAGCCCACCTGTCAAGCCTAGCCCATGACCAATCAACCCTATGCCTAGACTAGGCGGCCTCGCGGGCCGCGTAAGGTTTCACTTATGTTTTACGCGGGCCGCGAGAACACCAAATTCAGGCTATAAATAGCCTGTGCATGGGACTTTCATTCCGTGCTCATAATTTCGATCAAAAAACAAAGTTCTACTGTCAAAATTATAATTTTCATATAAGGAGGTCCTGCCACAACACCGGGTAATAACTCGATCGTTGTTACGATTAAATATCCGATTGATTGAAACTATCCAATGGATGTTTAAGTGTTGCCCGCATTAGGGTTATACTTTGTTATTTGTCGTGATTCTGACAGGATGTTTGGGTGTCACCCAAATTCGGGCTATACTCTGTCATTCGTTGCGAATCCGCTGGATATTTAAGTATTGCACTTTGTCATTCGTTGTGAGGGTTGTATCTCGTGAGTTATCGTAAATGCTGTATTAGTTACTAACCTGGTTTGTGTGCATTATTGTTTAAACTAGGTTATTCGGCTTATCAGTAGGCAAAACCCTGCCCGTATAAACTTGCAATGTGAGTCATTCTCTTTTTATCAACTGTTTTACACTACTCCAAATTATTTTCCAAAGTTATAATTACAGGGATTAAGTCTTTGTAGTCTTCAATTACAGCCGGTATGTGGGGTATTGTGCACATTACTACTGTTTTTATCATTTTAGGCGAGCGTGCCTAAATCATGATATACGTCACTTTTGGGTGAACGGACCCAACAGTGATATGACCATAGTCACAGAAACGAGTCGAGTGACAAATACTGTGGGTAATTGGTTGACATATAAACATTGTAATCACTCTTAATACTGTGGATTATAACAATGTGTCATTTTATCAAAATGAATGATTCACTCAGTATTTCCCCGCTGACAAAATATTTTTACAACATGTTTCAGGTGATCTTCTCTGAATCAGGAATAAGTGCTATGGAGCACTCCCAAGCTTAAAGTAGTGGCTCGAATAAATAAATAAACATGTTTTGTAAAATAAAGGAATTATGAAATTCCTCCACTGTAAATTATGGGGTTTATCCCGAATTATGAAATAAATAATACTCGGGCAAATTTCAAGTTTAAACTATCCTGTCAAGACTTCCACTGTAAATATGAATACCACGGGTTTTCTGTCCCGCGGCTCATGGACCGGGTTAAACCGGGCACGGGGGCCGTGACATCTTGGCTCACTGCCATGCGTGCGTGCGCTACGTCACCTGTGAGCCGCTACGAGCACGCCACACAGTCGCGCCGTATTGGCTCACTCTGGTGCGCCGCGCACGCACAACAGGACCCCTGCACCATGCGTAGCCGCGCGCGGACTGCCACGTCACGCGCTTCGAACTCGCACGCCACTTGGTTCTTGCAGCCTTTGTGATCCACCACCCGCACGTGGTCAAAAATACAAATGCGGCTCTCAAGCGGCTCGCGGCGATGCGAGCGTGCGAAGTGCGCCATCAAAGCGCCTCATCGCCCACGCCACGCGTGCGCGCGTGTGCGAGTGCGAGTTAGGGTGCTCCACACCCTTCCCGAGGACACTAGTGTGTGCTTCCATGAAACAATAAGGATGGAGAGTTCCACCTTAAATACCCATTTAAGTTTCATCTCTCCTCTGATGTGGGACAAGGTGCTACTTTCCCTTTTGTTTCAGCATTAATGTTTCAAAAACCCAACTTTGAGCATCGATATCATTCATCTTAGCTCCATTTTGGACGTGGTTTAGTTCGTTGCGAAACTCTTCCAACATAGAACACAAACCCACAAATAAATATATAAAAGCCGCTCATTTTGTTATATTTATTTCTGTCCAAAATAGGAAAAAATCATTTTCCTATATTTGTGAAAAATGCTATTTTCACCTATTTTTCCAACACACATCACACCAAAAAACACAAACACTCATCGCGCAAGCACAATAAGAAGAAAGACAGTGTCACCGTCACTGTCAACTAGAAATCAACATTAATCCCAAAGAAAAAAGCAGGTGGTCACAATGAGTTTAACGGTGCTTCGATGTTCGGTGCGGTTATGAACTTGTCAACCACCATCATCGGTGCCGGAATCATGGCTCTTCCGGGGGCCTGGGTTTGGGTATTGTTGTTATTATTATTGAGTGGCCCCCAAATTACACCCTTTCTTCATTTACACACAATCCATCAAATTTCCCCAATTTACAAACCTAGAATTTCCATTTCCCTTAAAAAACCAATGGAAGCAAGGAAGTTTGTGTCTTCGCTGTAGATAAGAAGAAAAGAACGAATGTGAATCTGGATTTGTTTAAATCGGGATCTGAATTTGACTCTGTTTAAATCGGGATCTGAATCTGTATGTGTTTTGACCGAATCCAAGTCTTCCCCGGTGCACCAGCGTTTTGAATCTGGATCCGTCTGAATCTCATGTTGTCGTGGAACACATATGAAAGCATTTGGAGATTGAAACCCCAGTATATATTTCTTTAACCGTATTCTAGTGTCTCTTGAGATAATCTAGAGAGAGCAATGATGGTGGTGGTTGTAGTTGTTGGCCGAAGAAGATGTAGTTGTCGGCCAGAGATAACGTTGGCGCCGACTGAAGATTGGACTGAATCTAGAGAGAGTATGTCAGTGGGTGGTGGGTAGATGTGTTTTTAGAGAGTGTTATATATTTTAGAGTAAACTGCAATTTTACCCCCCTGAGGTTAAGGGTCATTGGCATGTCTACCCCCCTAAGGAAATAATTGCAATTTTACCCCCTACTGTTTGCTGTTATGTCGCAACCTTACCCTCCGGCCTCAAATTTGTTGACTAATTTGTTGACTATGACTTGAAATGACTATAATGCCCTTTCATATTACCCCCTGTATTTTGTGCACTCTGTGATATTACCCCCTGCCACCACTGCCACCGCCATTCACCACCACAACCACCACTGCCACCTCCAGTCACCACCCACAACCACCACTGCCACCGCCATTCACCACCACAACCACCACTGCCACCTCCAGCCACCACCCACAACCACCACTGCCACCGCCATTCACCACCACAATCACCACTGCCACCTCCAGCCACCACCCACAACCACCACTGTCGCCGCCATTCACCACCACACCCACCACTGCCACATCCAGCCACCACCCTAATCCGCCTTGTAAAAGCTATTTATTGTCAAAGTAAGTACCACCTTTCCTATTGGTTCACTATGCTTTAACAATAACTAGATTAATTTCAATACTACCAGCTTATTCTTGTCTCCAATGTTGAAAGCCTTGAAAAATTAGTTGTATATTTGATATTTACAGTAAAGGCCCGGTTAGTCAAAGTATACCCTGACATGCGTTCATTGAATGGTTAGCTTTCAAGTATGGCTTATCCACTCATGTAGGGCGATAAGGTGGAATAAGGAAGGTGAGTTCAAGTGTATTTTCTGTAATTAATTATGCTGAAAGGGCTTCTATTACAAAAATCTATATGGTGTGTGATTCAAACGTCTTTGTTTGTCAAGAGAGAAACATCGGAAATTTTAGCAAGAAAAAGAGGTGCGTTCAGGTGCTTTATCAGCAGATTCAAGATGTTTGGCTTAGGCTTATGGGGCTTAAATACAGGTCTTCTAAACAGCTTGATTTAGCTGTTGCAGCTTGGAATTTCAATGCTTGTGATATAGTTGAGTAATTCAGCTTTTTTGTAAGCCTTTTGCAGGATGGTATGTATGGTGTTAAGGTAAAGATGGTCTCTTGGGTGTACTTGCAATAGCTTTTACAAGGCGGATTAGGGTGGTGGTTGGAGGTGGCAGTGGTGGTTGTGGTGGTGAATGGCGGTGGCAGTGGTGGTTGTGGGTGGTGGCTGGAGGTGGTAGTGGTGGTTGTGGTGGTGAATGGCGGTAGCAGTGGTGGTTGTGGGTGGTGGCTGTAGGTGTCAGTGGTGGTTATGGTGGTGAATGGCGGTGGCAGTGGTGGAAGGGGGTAATATCACAGATTGCACAAAACACAGGGGGTAATATGAAAGGCATTATAGTCATTTCAAATCATAGTCAACAGATTAGTCAACAAATTTGAGGCCGGGGGGTAAGGTTGCGACATAACAGCAAACAGTAGGGGGTAAAATTGCAATTATTTCCTTAGGAGGGGTAGACATGCCAATGACCCCTAACCTCAAGGGCTAAAATTGCAGTTTACTCTATATTTTATTTTTTAAATACTTTTTGTTTTTTTTCTAAATAAATGGGTAAAATGACTAAAATGCCCTCATGTGCAAGCCACTTGCCATATTTAAATAAAAAATTTAACCAGGTTAGGGTCAAAGGACATAGAGTGTAATGAGTTTTACAAATAAAATTTTGTGACTATAATTATTGTAGTTAAAGGGTATGCATTGCAATCTGATACAAACATAAAGGACGAAAAGTGTAATTTATCCCTTTTATTATGTATAATAATGTAAACTAGTTTTTTTACGTCGTGTGTTACGACGAAACCTAGCAAATAATAATGTAAAACAAGCGTGATTTGGAAACAAAGTATTTTGTTTATAAAGCCAAACCATCAAAGCAGTTTAGTTTATCATCGAATTGTTTCATGATACCAAATAAATATTTTATTTTGAGTACAACTTCGTTTAAAAAAAAAAAACTTATAACAGAATGTCAGGAAAAAAAATCAAGCACAACTACGTGCTTAAGTTGTTAGAAAAAAAGTTATAAACCTAAATTATTAAAGAAGCATCAAACTAATCCTTAAATTAATATATGTTCTAAAAAAAGAAGAAAAAAAAAGAGTTATTAAAGAAAATGACAAAGGAAATATATGGTTTTAAAAAAGGAAAAAATTAAAAGTTTGTTAATAAAAATAAATATAATAATAAACTATTATAATATATTAAATAGAAAAAAATAACAAAAAACTATATATTATTATAAAAATAAAATTACTATTTATCGTCCTTCGTCAACAATATATATGTCAGGGAAAAAATCAAGCACAACTACGTTCTTAAGTTCTTAGAAAAAAAATATACACGTAAATTATTAAAAAATATCAAATTAATTAATCGATAAATTAATATATGTTTAAAAAAAGAAAAAAATTATTATAGAAAATGGCAAAGAAAATATATGGTTTTAAAAATGAAAAAAAAATTAAAAGTATGTTATTAAAAGTAAATATAATAATAAACTATTATAATATATTAAATAGAAAAATAATAAAAAGCTATATATTATTATAAAAATAAAGTTACTATTTATCGTATTTTGTCAACAATATATATAATAGTGTAAGATGTACTTTCATTTATCAAAGCAATTTATTTTTGTGGACAAGCAGTCACATATTCTGTGACGTTTATTTTCATGTTTGCTTTGGTATATTATATATTATAAATTATAAATTTGTAACACTTATATGCAATTGAGTGTTGTATTCTAGACTTTATTAGTATTTTATGCATTAAAAGTGTTATACTTTCTGCCTTATTGCTGGTATAAATGGCTCTATTTATATATTTATATATTATAATTTAAAACATATGTAAGCTTATGGTGTTTATATGTCATGTTCCATTAGTGTTATTTGTTTATTTAGCTTGTACTTTATGTTAACGGTTTTGTGTTGGGTACACGTGGCTTCTGAGGTGTCCCTCTTACACAGTTGTCCTCTATTTTAGGATTCATCTCCTCTTAGGTGATTTCAATATTAAATGTTTTGAGAAACGACGGTGGGGTTTCTAGAGAGAGATACAAAGTAAAATGGTGTCGTCTTAATGTTGTCGTCGGCTTTCCGACCACCCATAGCGGCAGTGGACCTGTGCGCTCTTCTCTATATTTCTTTTTGGCCGACAGCCATTTGCGTGACCTACTAAGGTCTGGTTTTGTACACGGAGAACAGGGTTTTTAGAGAGAGAAACAACTTTGTATTTGCCGACAGCATTCCAGCTGTCTATGGCGACAGCGGGGGTTGTACGACGTGATAACTCTCTCTCTCTTTTTTGTTATACAGGGATGAAGTATAATAAATGTTCTTGGATGGAAACCTTTGGCAGTAGGCTTTATATGGCCAGCAGTTTATGTGTGTTTCATGATAATAGTTGTTTTTTAGAATCCTGATGACGGTTGTTTTTTGGGTGGTTTCGATGCTACGACGTCGAGTTACTGTTTGTTGAACCGATGATGATGATGCTGGTGCATATGAGTTCTTTTTGGTTTGCGAAGTCGATGACAATGATGGAACCATCATCTAAGACAAACAAAAGCATGGTGATAATGACGGCAAGCTTCACCTGAACGGTTGAACCCTAATTGTCTAAAACATTTTCTCCTCTAATTTTGATTTTTGATCTTGCCTTTTTTAGATTCGTTTGATTTTCATCGAGTTGGATTGTGTTTGATTTTTGAATTTGATTGGTTTGGTTTCTCATTTATGTGGCTGTGATGATTTTGGGTCAGATTTGGCTTTCAGTAGTCATGGTTTTTTTGTGTTGTTGAGTAATATGTGTTTGTTAAAGAAAGCGTGAGGAGGTATATGTTCATTCAAATTTTTAGTAATGATAGAAAAGTAAAATTGAGTTGCAGAAAGTGGTGTAAGGCTAGACGATATGGGGATCATCCCCCACCCGTCCAGCCCCGGCGACGGACCGCACACCATCCCACCCCACCCCGTCCTCGCCCTCACTGTCGAGTGTTGGACGTTGGCGACAGTCGCTAAAAGACAAAATCCACTTCAATTCTGTTTCCTTTGCAAAAAAAAAAAAAATTAATCGCACACTTCAATTTGTGCGACCTGCTAGGGCAACAAGTTAAGGATTGGGCCTTCGCTGTTGGGCCTCAATGGGTGTGTGTGGTGTGTTCAGTCCAAGAATTTATAGTGGTGTGCGATATTTTAAAAAAAATAATAAAAACGTAATCGTTCAGTCCAAGAATTTATGGTATTTTTCTAATTTATTTGTTAAATGTTAAAAAAGTGGAAGATTTTAAAAAATAATAATAAAATGATGGGGTATGATCATCCTCCCATTTCCACTAATTTTGTGGGATAGACTATTCTTCCAAGGATGGTGATGTGGCGCCTAGGTTCATGGCCATGTAGCCTAATAGATATGCAAAGGTATGTTAAAATAATGTCTGGTGCTTACATGATTTCTTCGAACTCAACAAAGAAAAGTCAAACTTGGATTCAGAATTTAACAAAAAATATTAAAAATAATAATAAGCTTGGCCTCTTGTGGGCTTTTTTTTTAACGGACAACAGAATCAATCTCGAGCATTCTCGGGGTACCTACTGGACAAACGTAGTACTCCGAGAGTAACCCGAGTCCACCACCAATTCCGGGGAAAACCCGGTAACCCACCCACCCGTAGGCATGACAGTGAAATTACTGGTAAAATCCGTTTGACTCAAAGATCCAACCCAAGTTTCCCTGGATCTTCTATCATTGTCCACCAGTGCCTCACTCTACACCAAGTGAGTGTTGAACTTGCATCTCTCAAAATAAATGCAAGTCTTCCACCAATTGATCTAATTTCACAATTTGGCAGTGGAACTTTAGGTTATTTCGGTGTATTAGATATGTTAATTCATTTGGGGCGAGACTTGGAAATTGATAGTTAAGATTTAAAGCAAGAGAAAGTCGATATGTTTACATGAATAAAATTGGTCATCAAATTAAATCCTAGATGTTTAAAAGATGTGAGCCATAATAGCTTTCTAAGGGCGGGTCAAAATATATTTTATATATACAAATAAATATGTGTTTTAATTAACCGTTTATATTTTTATAAATGTTGTTTTTAAAATCATTTGATTTTTTAACCTTTTTAAATCGTCAGTCGTTTTTAAAATTATTCATTTTAATCCTCTTGTTTATTAGAATCGTTATTTTTAAAGTTGTTTGTCTTTTAATGTTTTTCTTAAACTATTCATTTTATATCGTTATTTTTAAAATCATTTTTTAAACTTTTTTAAAAAAATCGTTTTTAGTCATTAATTTTTAAAAGCGTTTTTTTTAAACCATTCCTTTTAGAACCGTTTTTGATATCGTTCATTTTTTGAAATTTTGTATTAAGTTTACTTATAGCTGTTAGGGAAAAATAACTTCAAAAAATGAACGATTTCAAAAATCGAAGGAATTTAAAATCGATAGATTTTAAACGAAGATTAAAAATGTTGTTTATAAAAAAACAAAACCTTAAAAAAGCAAGTTAACAAGTGCAAGCAACTAGAAAATGCACAAATTCAATAAACGAAAGGTGAAAAAATAACGAATTTGATTAAACAAACGATCCAAAGAAATAAACCATTCTAAAAAAAGTTTGAAAAATGAACGATCTTTTGCAAACTTTTTATTAGAATGTTTTTTTTTTCAAATCTACATTTCTTTTTTGTTTTTTATACATGTCGTTTTGTAAAATTTAAATAATGAATAACCTAAAAAGTGAGTAGTTTATAAGTGTTTACAAAATAAATGATTTAAAAAAAACGGTATAAAATGAAGTGTTTAAAGAAACTTCAAAATACAACCGACCTTAAAAAGAACAATTTTAAAAAAACAAATGGTTTAAAAAGGAACAATTTTAAAAAAACAAACGGTTTAAAAAGGAACAATTTTAAAAATGATAGATGGTTTAAACAAAATGTAAAATAAAAAATTATTTTTTAAAATGACTTTTATAAAAATAAACGGTTAATGAAAATACATATTTATTTTTATATTTAAAACGTATTTTGTTAAATAATAATCGTGAAAATAACGGAATAATAAAAAAAGAGTAATTGTATTAACAATCTCAAAAATATTAGAAGAACATTTAATTATGAAAAACAACCCCTAAGGTATATAATGACCTAATTACTCTTACACTTAACTGAAAAAAAGTAACCAAGTTAGTGACAGGGGTCAAAATTGTTATTAAATGCAACCTCAGGGTCTGATATGTTAAAAGATTTCTTTTTGGGCTGAAATGGTTAAACCACAGGGGTCCAACTAGTAATTTACTCTAATGGTTATTTTTTATATTAAGGGCATTTTAGTCATTTCACACCCACTTAACTCTAAAAAAACTAACCTCCATCCGCATGAGGGACCATCCGAGAACGAATTTGCAAAACTTGGGGACCGTAGCTGTAACTTTTAAAATGTAGGAACTATAGGTGAAATCTGGATAAAGATTATCCATGTGACAACCCTCACCAAATCAGGTATCCGTACAAATTAATTGCTATTTAATTACTGCTTAATTACTGTGCTTGCTTGAAATTGTGAATAAACTGCTACTTGAATACTGATACATACACATACTTGCATCATACTTTCTCAACTATCACTCTATTATTTACATACAGAACTTTAGTGACAAACTTGATGCACAAAAGCACAGTAACACAATAAACGGATAACCCAGTAAACGTACTGACATAGCTAGCACCAGACAGACACTGCCTCTAAGGCCTGTATGAGCCAGAGATAGCTTACTACACTAGTAGAGAGTGTAGGGAAATGAGGGTTGTAGAACTGCGTCACTAGGTGATAGTTATAGTGACCGGATGTGCCAAAAATATGATTTAAAAGCAAAATTCTGCACTTTAACCCAAAATTCAGCATTCTAGCAAACTAGTAAAGTGCAAAGACTTGGGAAAATAATACTAGACACTTTCCAAAGTGTCTGGAACTCTTTGTGTCACTAAAAATAATATTAAAGACACATTAAATGCTTATTAAGCACTTAAACGGATCAGTATCCAACCAAACAACCGGACTTAACTCGGGACATAAAAATATTGACATCAACATTATTTTTCTTTTTCTGAGTTAGTTAGGGTCCCCGAATACCCTGACACCCGCCACAAGACACTACACTCTAGTAACTAGCTTAAGGGTCCTACTTAACATAACTAATGCTTAACCGACTAGTTGGAATCGAACCAAACCCCCTCCCTTGTAACCGAGTTCGGTCCCCCATAGGGGACACCATCTTACAACTTTGATTAAAATAATCCTACTTGTCATATATCAAGATGACACAATAACCTTTGGTTAATTAGGAAAGAATTGTCTATAGGTAACAACACAAGTCCACCATTCACTCATTACCACACTTAACACAAAATCACTTCTCTCTCCCTCCTTGCTCCTCACGGCCGGAACCATAGCACCACCCACCATCCATTTTTGATTTTGATCAAGCCATTCCAAGCATCCACAAGTGTGAAGGATCTCATACGAGGAAGCCCGGTGCTCAGGATTGCTAAGGACCTCACTACATTGCTTTTAACCACTCGTTTTTCGACTACTTTCTTCCCTAGCCTCGAGCTAGTAGTAAGTGACTCTAAACGCCTTCTTGATCTATTCTAAAGTGGTTAATAAGAATTTTGTCGGTTGAAAATTATGAACACTAAAGATCAAAATTAAAAGTCTACTAAAGGTGATAAGCTTGGTGGTTAATAAGTAAATAATAGTGTAAAACTTATAAAACTAGTATTGTTATGATTATTTTTGGTTGTTGATTGCTCGTATGGGAATGGATCGTCATCAAACCCGCTAAATCATGTTCACAAAACATGAACTAGCCTTATGTTTAGTTGTAAAGTTTCTAGATGATGAACCCTTCCAAACATAAACATGAACTTGTGTAAAAACAATTTTTCTTATGAAATAGAGTTCTAAACTAGTGGATCTAAAGATCTACAAGTGGTATATTCGAAGAACCAAGTGTCAAATGAAATCATATTTTTGAAAGTCGGATCTTTCCTAAATAAAGGTGCTTTTGTGAACAAACAAGTGTGTAGACACTTGTGTAACAAAAAGTTTCAACAAAGAATTATTTTTGTAATTTTTGGCAAGAAGTTGTAGAAATGTATCTTCTTTAAAAACAAGATTTCTCAAGGAACCGAGTTTATTTATAGAAAGATCTACTAAAAATATGTGGAAAGTTACTACATATCTTACACAAACCACAAGTTCATGTGTTTTGCGATTTACATCTATTTTGACTATTTTGATGATGAAACTTGGTTGATTAATGTTGGGAACATTGTTGATTTGAATCTTTAAAAGAAAATGATACGCTAGAAAGTGTGGCCACCTCCAGTTACAGGGGAAACTCTGGCGAAAATTTTCCAAAAATCTAACACTTGGAAATATTTTTATCGCAAGTGTTATGAATATAATTTTTAACTTATTTTTCCAAATAAACTTCGCCACGATTTTTATTACAAAACTACCAAGTGTCGGAGGTGGGATTTTCACAAAATAAATCTTGATAAATATATATTTAGTATATATTTTTCATAATAACACTTATGTAAATTTCATGATTATTTGGTGAACTACATGAATATTATTTTTAGGGTAAAAATAATATTACTAGAATACACTGAATACTAACGGCTCCAAAATAATACGAACGCCCTCACGATAAATATTTAAGTTACACCGGTATTATTAATACCACCCGAACCTTACAACGTAACTTATGTATTTTCAGAAAATACTCATAAGTGTGTATTTTGACAAGGATATTATTTTGGAAAAATTATATGGAATAAAATATAATATTTTTGGGAAAAAATATTTATATTTTGGAAGTAAAGTATTTTGGACAAATGAAATAAAATATATTTTAAGTGAGACTTAATAATATATTTCGAAATTATATGAACGCACGTGTATTAAAACCCCAGTCCTTGGGAAGGAATGTATTTAGCAAATAATTACGAAGTGTAAACACGAAATAGTTGCCTAACTATTTCCCAAAGACATTAAACCTTAAACTAAGGCACAGCCGTCCGTCTAATAGAAGTTAGTATGTGCAGGTCGTCGCACAACAGATTTTCTGGGAGATACTTTTTAGAGACGCACTTCGGTGAGTTCATGTCCCCCTTTTTTCTTAACTGTTTTCAGTTTTCTAAACTGCGAGGGTGAAATACATGTTACTATGATTACAAGTACTTTTTACATGGTATGGTTAGCGTAAGGATGGTTACTACTTAGATCATGTGAGTGGGTAGGCGTGAACTGAAGGCCATTAATCCTCAGAGTAGGACCGACGGACAGTAGCGGTAGATCTATCTGGGTGTAGCGAGCCTAGCCCCAGGCCCAACAGAACGGACCTCGGAGTGACTTTGTACCCAACGCAAAATCAGCTAGGTTTGAGTCTTCCTACTGTACATCACACATATCAATGGCCTTGCAAACCATTGGTGATCTCTTTTTCCTTATTTGCTACATACCAGGGATTTTTATACTTACAAAGGTTTTACTTACTCACTTACACATGAACTCGCTCAACAATTTTTGTTGATTTTTACAACTTACATGTATTTCAGGGAACTAAGGATTCTGGCACGGTATGCTACGTTTTCACGCTGCGTTAGAGTTACGGGATCATCCTCGTTTAGGGATTGCGACTTTTACCTAGACGAGTCGCAAGTCTTAAACGGTGTTTTATTTTATGTTTGTGGTTGCGTCTTAAGAACAATGTTTTTATTTTGTAAGTGTTGTAAACTCGATGCATGTGTCAGCGTTTCAAACAATGTTGTGGTATTTTGTTTTTAAGACTTTAATTAATGGATGATTCTTCATGGTTTTACTTTCATATAGCTTTGTTGTAATTAAGCTATGGTATTAAGAAGTCACACCAAATTAACCCACGCTTCCGCAAAGTCAGGGTGTGACAATCCGAACACTTTTCTCTATAGATTAATATTATTTGAGTAAACTGCAATTTTACCCCCTGGGGTTTAGGCCAATTGGCACTCTTACCCCCCTAACGAAATAATTGCAATTTTACCCCCCCAACGTTCGCTGTTATGTCGCAAGTTTACCCCCTACCGTTAACTTCTGTTAAAAGTCAACATAATTAAGTAACAGTCAAAGGGTATATAGGTCATTTCCACTATACTTTTGTATCTTACACATTACAACCCCCTATACATTTGAGACTCCTAGCACTCTTGCCCCCCACCTTCCCACACCGCTCCTCCACATCTCCGGCGATCTTCATCTCCGGTGATCTTCTTCTCCGGCAATCTTCATCTCCGGCGATCTCCATCTCTCCACTAAATAACACAAAGGTTTCATGAAACTACAGATCGGGTAATCCTGATAGGCTTTTTGGGATCTCTCCACTTAGATAATTGTTTGATAAATCCAAGTAAACCAAAGACTACAAACTTCCTAAAAAGGGTGGGATACTTCCGGTCAACTCGTTCCATGACAAGTCCAGTATCCTGAGTTTGGTTAACCCGTTTAACCAAACGGGTGTCCTACCCGTGAGCTTGCAACTAGGAATCACTAGAGTTTTGAGCTTTTTGAACTGTAGTTTAGCATCAGACGACATTTCTTCACTGTCAAAGCTTCGGCTAAGGACCAGAGTCGTAAGATTTGGGCACGTATGTAGAATTTGTAGCGATCCAGATAAGTTATTCAAGTTGCACATTGATAAAGAAAGATAACACAATGAATTAAAGTTTTTAAATGTTTCCGGTATTTGCCCTGTTAGATTATTTCCACCAAGATCTATGGTATTTAACAATGGACAGGCAGGAAGATTATTCGGAATCTAACCTGTAAACTTATTATCAACCAAATCAAGCAACTTAAGGTTCACCTTCGCCGAGCAATTCAAATCAATCAAACCAGAAAACGAATTGTTTCTCAATACCAACGACGAAATGCTGCGAGAATTCACAAGCGAAAAGGGCATCCTCCCATCAAGATTATTCGAATGCGCATCAAAGTAACTCAAATTCGGAAATAAGTGAAAGATTTCTTCGGTGTCAAAGCTTCGGCTAAGGACCAGAGTCATAAGATTTGGGCACATATGTAGAATTTGTAGTGATCCAGATAAATTATTCAAGCTGCACATTGATAAAGAAAGATAACACAATGAATTAAAGTTTTTAAATGTTTCCGATATTTGCCCTGTTAGATTATTTCCACCAAGATCTATGGTCTTCAACAATGGACAGGCAGGAAGATTATTCGGAATCGAACCTGTAAACTTATTATCAACCAAATCAAGCAACTTAAGGTTCACCATCGCCGAGCAATTTAAATCAATTAAACCAGAAAACGAATTGTTTCTCAATACCAACGACGAAATGCTGCGAGAATTCACAAGCGAAAAGGGCATCCTCCCATCAAGATTATTCGAATGCGCAAAGTAACTCAAATTCGGAAACAAGTGAAAGAAATCAGCCAGCCTCCCCGAAATAAAATGTGTGCCATGAGTGCTATTATGTGAAAGCTTCGTTCTATGATTAAAATGGTGGGTACAATTATATATGCATAAGGTACAAGTAGCACTACATGTCTGATTATTTGGGGGAAATGATGGGAAGTCACGAGATGGGTTTTGATCATAGGAAAATCTTGGTTCTTTCTTTCACATGAGGGGTTTGTTGTGGAACTTGAAATTTCTTTTCTTTTGAAAGCTTGATACTGGTTTCATGATGATTTGAAAGTTACAGGGGGTAATATTGCTTCTAAACTCAAAGTATATGGGGTAATAAGAAAGGGCATTTTAGTAATTTATCTGTGGGGGTAATTATGCAACATAACTGGAATGTTGGGGGGTAAAATAAAAGGGTAATATAGTCATTTCACCGCCAAGTCAACAGATCAGTTAACAAATTTGATGTCAGGGGTAAACTTGCGACATAACAACGAACATTGGGGGGTAAAATTGCAATTATTTTGTTAGGGGGTGGGTAAGAGTGCCAATTGGCCTAAACCCCATGTGGTAAAATTGCAGTTTACTCTATTATTTTATTATAATAGATTAAGGATAAACATAAGTGATATTTATGTATTGTGATATTCATGTATTAGTTATCATAATTGAAAAAATATGTTAAGGAGAAAGATAAGTAATATTTATGTAGTAGCTTATAATATTAAAAATATATATTAAAAAATATAAATAGATATGAAAAAAGAAATGACATGTGATATTATTTAAAATCTTTTATTATAAGTTAAATTAGATATTTGGTTTTAAAACCGAGCCACTTAGGGTATACGGTGTCGAGCGGTAAAGGTGGGTCGGCACCAATCGGTAACCACCGCCAAGTTTGTTTACCGTTCATCCTTACCGATTTTGGGGGAGAAATCGGTGAAAGCTCACCGAATCGGGGAGAGGGAGGGAAAGAGAGATAGAGAAGGGGGTGTGTAGTGGGGTCCATGCCTTCTTAACCAATCACACATTTTTTTTTAAATAATTTACATACTCCAAAGTGTCTAACTACCGCCAACGTTTTTAAGCAATATGTAAAATGACGTGACACTGTTTGATTGGTCGATTTGAAAGTTTACCTATTGAAAATGTTTAACCACTCCCTATACCCTTACACCCGTAATGCACGACATAACCCATTCTTATATGATTAGATCGGTTAGAAAAAAGATGATGGTGGTAGTTTATTTTGGAAAAATATCATATCCAAATTTGAAATTATACAATCCTTTTTAAAATAAAGTGAATCAAAAGGTTTTAAACTACTCCAACTCTTTTGGTTAAAAGTTATTAGCTTTCATACATTAAAGATATAAGATGACTGAAATCAACTAATTTATAAAAAAACTGGTAGAGAAGTACCACCTCTATTGACTTTTTTTTTCTCATTGTTATTTTTTTGGTGGGAATCAACTTGCAGTCATCTGATTACATAAACCAATTTACAGTCGTAGAGTATTTTAAAGATCGTTATGCAAATTTTAGAAGGATGGGTGTATATGGTTCCTTTGATCTTTAAAAGTCAAAACTTGCTAATTACTTGACTTTCTTGCTGCTAAAAACTAAATGCTTTAACTTCTTTAAAATGTTTTTAATTAAATTCTAACTGAACTTTAGCATTATTACATTGCTATTATGATTTTTTTTCCAGAATTTTTAGTCCTTTAGGCTTTGCACAAAAGGCCAAACTATGTGAATTACTTTGACTTTCTTACTGCTTGCTACACAAGGAAAGTTATGGCTTAATCATATTCAATGACTAGATGAATCTTATTATTATTATTATTATTATTATTATTATTATTATTATTATTATTATTATTATTATATATTATCAATTTGTAACATTGTTATGCTTATAGTTGTTGTAAGCTATGCATTAAAGGTTTTACATGCTATTCTTTATTGTAGGTTCTTATGTTTTGTTTGTACTTTGACATAAGGCTTAGGATTTGTACATGTATAATTGTACATGTCATATAAGGTTTTGTGTTGTGTAATTGGGTAAATTGGGCGATGATCCTGTTCGGTATCGGCACATGAAGTTAAAAACCGGCACCAGCTTGTACTGAAAACGCCAAAAGTCGGTACCGAGTTGATATTGAAAATCTTTTAGTTCGGGAAATTCGGTGCTGCTACCCGGTACCATTTGCTCATCCCTGATCACGGGTACTGTACGGACAATGGTATCGTACAACGTTTTTTTGTTAATTTTCTTCAACTTTTAATGATTTCTTTTTTTAGTTTCAGGGGTAGGGATGAGCTCGGTGCCAACCGATACCGAATCGGCATGGTTGTAAAATTATTATTATTTTGTAGAATTGTAGCTAGCCGTATTAGTTGACTGACTTATTGAGGTAACTTTTCGGTCAGATGGTTTCTAATTTCTTTTCTTTAGAATCAGTCATCGGATCATACCCACCAATGATTTTTTTATTTATTAACCAACATCCCCAATCCCCATCCTCGGCCCATGGGCTATATTCCACCACCATGGGGTGCACCTCCTGGATACTACACCAACAACCCATATGCTTCTTCGGCATATTTGCGTACATATAACTTATATACACTTATTTTACTGATGGTCAAGCAAGGTTTGCCAATTGATTACTCAAGTTATTGATTACTTTTATTTTACTTTATTTTTCAACGCATTTCAATATATTACTAATAATAATTTTTTTTCATATATTTCATTTACGATAGGTACGGTGTTGTTGGATGACATGATATAATTGAAGCCGAATATATTTCGTTAGGTGATGATTGTTTTTTCAATTGGTCAAAAATGAATTCGAGGTTATTTGTTATGAAGCTCCAACAAGTAGAAGTGTTAGAGTAATAGGCTTTCGTTTATATTTGAGACCAGAAAAATGTATTTCATTCATTTACTTATCTTTTTGGTTTTGTTTGATCCATTGTACGATTCTTCGTTGTATTTTAATCTTCAACTTCATATTTCTATAATAAGTCTATGCGTACAGTTTTCTTTATTATCAATATAAACATAATTTTTTTCTAAAAATAATAAACATATTATTTCTTAACACCGCGAAATTCGCGGATGTTATTACTAGTTTGAAATTATATAATCTTTTTTTTTACACACATCAAAATCCCCTATAGTTTCGGTCCAGCCCACGACTCCATGACCCATATCGTGTGTTTGAAAAAAAACCAAAATCATGGATTACATTCTTCCCTAAAATGGCGCCATTTTCTTCCCGCTCCCCATAATTTCCCCCAATTTTCAACCCTAATTCACTCCCTCCCACCCCCAATTCTGACAAAACCCATTTGTTTCGTTCAACAAAAAATCCAATCTTGAAGATGTTCTACTCTCACAATCTGCTTGCAAGAAAGGGTCCGTTGGGCACTGTGTGGTGTGCAGCACATCTTCAAAACAGACTCAAGAAACCCAACTATATTAGTGTCAACATCCCCTCAACTGTTGGTCAGTTCTTTAATCCCTTCTTGTTGCTTTGATTTGTGTTTGTTTGTGGGTCATTGAATTTAAAATTATTTGATACAGTGTTCAGTTTACTAAACACGAAAATGATATTAATCGAGTAAATTTGACATGTTTGTGTGTTTCTTGGTTTCTTTTTGTTTGTTTTCATCTGGGTTGATCTTGAAAGTTTTGATATTTTGTTACTGCTTGTTGATGCTGAATCTTTGATTTACTGTTTGGTTCAATGTATTTGGTATCGGACCGTATTAGTGTTAATAAAGATGTGTATTTGTTTTATTAACATTATTGGTTGATCAAGTTGGTTGATTTTGTTTTCAAGATTTTCTTAATGATATCTTTTGATAATATACTGACTGATGCATGGATTGAACTTCTGTAGAGAAAATAATGAACCCGGAAGTTCCGATTGCCTTAAGAATGTCTGGGCATCTTCTATTTGGCGTTGTTAGAATTTACTCAAAGAAAGTCGAGTATCTCCAGCGCGACTGTAATTCTTTACGCATAGAAATAAGCAAGGCTTATGCAAACGCCGATATTAATCTACCCGAAGACGCAAATCAAGCAAAGGATGAGTCCATTACTTTGCCTGACAACTTTGCCCTTGATTTAATGGGTATCGACGACCACGACCTAAATGGGTATACCTATTTTACCCTTTTCCACTCAAACCTTGATCCATTCATTTTGATGATTTAAATCATAAGTTAAATATTGGTATTGATTTATAGGTCTCCAGACAACCATCTCAGGCGCAACGAAGATATTTCGTTTACAGGTATAATCATATTAAGTTTTATATTTAATATTATTTATCAATGAACCTGTGGTTTTTTAAAGTTTAGCACAATATTTGTTCAGATCATAGTCCCGCCAGTTTTTCGAAAAACCAACATGGAACTCCTGCAGGATATATTATGATTTCCGTTGGTGAGGTTAGTGTGGTATTTGCATTTTGTTTTGGCTGAAAATCGAGTAATTTAGCTATTTTTTTTATAATGGAAGTTTAACTTTAGGCTTTGGTATTTTGTAGATTTCATCTCGAAGTCCATCTATCATTAGGAATAGCCCCGTGCCAAGATCAGTGCACACGGAGGATATGTATGTTTTTGTTTGACTTTTGAGAGTCAAACATGCATAAACTTTTTTATAACAATTATATCATTGATAAATTTTGTTAATAATGATTCAATCATGTTTTAAATGCAGTCCTGATCCTCATACTCCACCCTCAACTTTTAACGGTGTTCAAGATCCCGATCCTGATCATCATTTACGATCTAATGACATCATCACTAACGAGGATGATGTAGTTCCTCCGCTTGAAGTTGAAACTCTTCGTATCAATACTCCTAGTGTGCAGAAGACTCCTATAAGTGATGCCCTTCCAGACGAGATTGCACCAGACCTGGAAATAGTGAACGAGATTTCCGAAAAAAATAATAATGATTCATCAAATTTAAACGATATCCCGGATAACGGTGGACCCTCCTCGCCACCTAAGCAAAGTTCATCACGGGAATCCATGCATTCTGATCATGATCATGTTCAAGATAGCTCAGCACGTCAGGCCTCGTTTAAGTTAGTATCAACTTCACCAAGAGTTAAACGGTCTGCTGAGCTGGCACCGGCCCCACCAAGGGTAAAACGGAGAAGGATTAAATATGATCAAGCTACAGTCTTGACTAATGAGTACGGTTCAATTAGATTATAAATTTATAACGTTATATTACTATTTGTGTTTTTTTTTTTGTTGCTGCTTTTTGATGAGGTGTTTTTTGGTTGATATAGGTTCATGAAAAAAGCTATCGACGATGCTAGCGGTTTGAAACGGAAAAGAAAAGGAGTATCTTCCTATTTGGGTGTTTATAGATTGAACAATGCCCATAAGAAGCAAAAAGTCCTGTTTGACCCTGTAATTACCGGTTAGTCAACATATAATTAGTTAATTACACCATCGACATGAGTTCTTTGTGTTTTTGAGAAATTTAACAGTTACTTTAATTTTTATGAAACACGTTACACAATGTGCAGGGTTGTGTGATAATCTTTCGGAATTGCACGAGGATGACAATGTATCTTCAAAAGCTTGTCTGATTAACGTTGAACAAGCTAATCCCGGTGTTATGGAAGTTAACGTTGAACAAGCTAATCCCGGTGTTATGGAAATTAACGTTGAACAAGCTAGTCCCGGTGTTATGGAAGTTAACATTGAACAAGCTAATCCCGATGCTATGGAAATCGGACGTTTTAGCGACTCCGCTGACCGTGGTGACAACCTGATACCGATAAGTTCTCCGGACAATACACAATTCTCTTCCCCCCACCACGAGGACCAAAACACCCCTGCTTTCAGTACTGACGTCGGGTCGAAATCATATCAGGCAGCAACAACCGCAGGGACTAGTGTGGGGCCTACACCTGACCATACGTCGTCTATCGGATCTTTTCCTGCGTCATCTGTTAAATCGTTTTTTTCTGATACCGACACCCCGTTTCCTGAAAGTCATCAGGGTTTTGATAACAGTGGCGGTTTGTACGATATCCCTGAGGTGGATGATGCCGAAGTATGTTTTCTATTCCTTAAATCTTCTTGTGTCGGATATTATTAAATTGCCGTTTTTATATAGTTTCTTGTTGAATATTTAAAACTCACTATTGCATTCATATATCAGGAGTTTGCGTTTATAGAAGATGATGCCGGTACACCAAGTATGTTCATTGATTTTTTTCTTTCTAAAATTCAAGAAGATATTTGATTATAATGTTTTATTTAATTATATATACAGGTTTGAAGGGTACACCAGAAATAGGCTCATTGTTACCAAGAACCAGGTACTTTTCTTGGACATATTTGGTTTTAACTTTTAAAGTTCAGTTTAATTTATTTTTAATGCGTTTCGATGACGGTGTTGCAGAGGTGTGGCTAAACTGATAAAAGAAAAGTCAGCGGCTACCCCGTCTTCGTCAGAAAACTTTGGATCCGTTAGTATGAAGAGCATTCTTGAAGGAAAAACGAGAAAAGTATGCTCTAGAATGTTTTTTGAAACACTGGTAAGTTTCTGTTTGTGTTAATGTGTTATGTTAAGCGTTGACTTTCAAGGTCAAATGGTCATTTTCTTTTGTTAAAACTTTTGTTTACATATGTATGATGTAGGTCTTGAAGAGCTGTGATCTTGTTGATGTGAAGCAAGATGAACCTTATGGTGATATCACTCTGAAGGTGACATCAAAGCTTTCAAAGCTTGATTTTTCTAACTAGAAATGCTCCAAGGCTGTTAATGGAATAATTTTTGGTAAGATAATCTTGTTTCAAACTCGTCATCAATATATCTTTTTAATTTTCAAATTTCAAGATTTTGTTCTGTTTTGTTATTGCAGTTGGTATAAACTCGGCGTGTTGGTCATCTTTGTAAATGGTTTCGATGTCTAATTATGGTCTTCGACGGATTGCTCAATCTGTGTTTTATTCTACTCTGGTTTTTTTTTTTTTAGGAATTTTGGGAAGCATTTTAATTTATTATATTTTTTAGGATTTTAGGATGTTTGGGTTTTTAAGTTGCTAAACAACTGATCTTTAATTTGTATTGTAAAGCAAATGAATGGTTACTTACCAAAGGTTTTGGTTTTGTTGGGTGGATCTATGCTTTGTTTCACATCAGAAACATTCTTGTGTGGCCTTAAAAGATCCATCAAATGTCACAATGATCAAGGGATGTTATTGCTCATTTCATAATGTGTAAGGTGAATAGTGGGTAATCTTTTATTTTAGAAAAAAAAAGGTTACAATAACCTTAAACATGATCCGATATCTTTTATTAGAGTATAGTTATAAAAAAAAAAACCAAAAACATACACTTCACTTTGTGTAGAAATCTACTCTCTAAAGTCAATGATTATTGTATTCTAAAGACGTAACATCTTCCATAAACTATTCTAAGGAGGTGCCTACGGTCGGGTGGGCTATCGGGTTTTCCCCAAAATTGATGGTGGACGACTCGGGTTACTTTCAGAGTACTCTGTTTGTTCAATGGGTACCCTGAGAGTGCTCGGGATTGATTTGTTGGTCATTCAAAAAAAATAAGTTGTATTAAAAGATATACCAATGTGAAAGGGGTGTATAATAAATCTTATAAATTATAAGAGCATCAGTAGGCAGTAGCAACAAGGTCTGTCGACCTTCAAAAACTCAACATGAAAGAGAGAGGGTGGTTGGTTCGTAGCCACATACCGTCCATTGAAGAAGAAGAAGAAGGCGAGCGCTCTAAGGGGATGTAGTAAAGAGATTAATTGGTACAGAATGTTGTAATCAGAATATGATTCTTCACGGTTAAACACCCACGGATTTTTATTACGGAGAAATCTAACTCAAAAACTCAAAGTTATAATTTCTCTACCAATTTGATTGGTATATATAGAGGTGCAAAAAAAACCGGACCTGGTAAAAAAACTCGGAACTGATTTTTTTAATACCCGGGTATTCTAAACCCGAAACCAGAACCGACCCTACCCGTAGGGTATAGATAGGGTATGCATTTTGATCTCAATAGGAACCGAAACCGATAATACCTGAAACCGGCTAAGAACCGAAACCAAAAGTGATTATACCCGACTATACCCGATACATGATTCTAATATTTTTCTTTTAAATTTATGTTAGTGCATCTGTTTTACTTTTCTGACATTATACAATGCATATTTAATAATAATAAACAAATATTACAAGAAAATAAAGTAATAAAAATGCAAAAGAGTATTAAAATTACGAAAATATAGAACTAAAAGCTTGGACATAGGGTACGGTTTCATAAGAACCGAAACCGAACCCTACCTGAAATCGGGCACATGCGGTATGGTTTTTTGGTTAAATAACTGGAACCAGAACCAAACCACTTATATTAATAACCGGTTCCAACCTTAAAACGAGAAACCGAAATCGGTTCCATAACCAGAACCGGGGTTATTAAAATACCCGGTTTGTACACCTCTAGATATATAGCTAACCTAGATATGTTAGACTATAACCAGGAAACCTATAATAATCTACCCGTGCCCGTTGATGAAGGGAGTGTATTGTATATTTCATAAAGTATAAGGTTGATATGTGACAATCATCATCTTGTTGTGTATAAATCATAAACGAAGAATCAATCAATCGTATCCCCATTGTTGTAAGTAAAAAAGATGCCTTTGAAGACGGTTGACGCTACCTTATCGACCTTCAACGCCGTCTTCGAGAAATTCAAATCAGAAGCACCAAACAACAAGAACAATCTCATCTTGTTTTTGGCTGATAACGAACCTTCCACTAATCGCAGTTGGTGCCCTGGTAATACCATTGCATATTCTCATTACTGATTTCAGTTTCCAACTTTAATTAATACTTGTTAATTTCAAACCTAGGGTTTTTCTTTCACTTGATTATTGCTGTAAACTTTAATGTAGTTCAGTCGTTGTAAGTTTAATTTGTTCTAAAAAGATGGAATTAAGTTTAAAACTTGTTTTATGATCTTTTTAAGAGAGTAAAATGGTGAATTTTTTTTTCTGAAAGTTGTAGTGCTAGGAGAGGAATGTTACCCTAATTTTTTTTTTTTCTTCCAAATTTTGATGCATTTTCTGTTAAATTTAAGGTATAGTTGTCGAGTGTAGACTACTGTTGCATTAACAAAAATTTGGGGGAAAAATTGGATTTCTAGAAGAAGTAATTTGGACCCGACTTGTTGAAATTAGGGGTGTAAACAAGCCCAGAGGCTCGAGAGCTACTCGTTATCGTTATCGGCTCGGTTAAAAGCTCGAACGAGTCGAGCTTCGACGAGCCAGAGCTCGAGCCTGTAATAGAGCTCGTTTTGTTATCGATCCCAAGTTCGAGTCTGAAATACAAGCCCAAACAAATTTTACATTTTATATATATAATATATAAAGTAACAATAATGATGATAACATTGGCGAGCCAAGCTTCGGCTCGTTTAAGCGATGTTGAAGCGAGCTCGAGCCGAGCTTTTAGTTTGTTTGAGGTTGTTCTCAAAATAGCTCGAGTTTTGGGTTTAGCTTGCGAGCCGAGCTCGAGCTCAAATAAGTAGGCTTGAACTGAGCCGAGCTCTAGCTCAAGCTTTCATAAAAACACGATGAGCCGAGCTCGAGCCTAGTTTGGCTCGGGCTCGGCCCGGCTCGTTTACACCTCTAGTTGAGATGTTTCGACAATATATTGTGGCCATGTAACTCCAAACAGCATGGAAGTTATGTATGTTTTAAGTTGGGTCATTTTCTAGCCCACTTACTTTTATCGTGTTGGTCCAAATATGACTATGCTAATTCTTGTATGAGTTTGTTGCAATGGGAAAGAATTGAAAGTTGTTTCATACTTTCATTGACTTTTATCTTTCTTTTTCACAGACTGTGTGCGAGCTGAACCAGTTATATACAAGAAACTTGAATCATCAGGCGATGATGTGGCACTCCTGAGGGCTTATGTTGGGGACAGACCCACGTGGAGGAACCCACTGCACCCATGGAGGGTGGACTCGACGTTCAAGCTGAAAGGAGTCCCGACTTTAATCTTATGGGAGAAGGGTGAGGTTAAAGGTCGCCTTGAAGACCATGAAGCACACATTGAGAAAAAGATTGACTCGCTTCTCGCCACCAAATGAACATCCTGATGACCAGACCACCATGGTTGCATAATAAGCTGCATCTGCTATATGATGTTTAGACTTGTTGACCATAGAATAATTGAGGTTATGACATCAAATATGTTTTGAGTTTAATACTATGCAAGATCGTGTTGGGATTAATTAATAGTTTGCCTTACTTTATGCTGGAATTTTATGGGTATATTCTTTCAAACTTGAAGGTTGGCTGTGTTAGCCTTGGACCGGGAAACCGGCCGGTCGGACTGGTTTTTGGAAGGGTTGGACCGGTTTTTTATATATATATATAGGTAGAGTATCCTGTAAAAAGTGCTCAAAGTGTGAGAAGTGTGAGAAGTGCATTATAACACTATATATAATACTATATAACACCCTATAAACACAGTATAACAATATGTAACACCATATAATACCATATAACACTTTGTAACACTATATATCATTATATAACAAATATAACACTATAGGTTGTCTGATAGCATGCCTATGACAGATGTATAGTGTTATATTTGTTATATAATGATATATAGTGTTACATAGTGTTATATGGTATTATATGGTGTTACATATTGTTATACTGTGTTTATAGGGTGTTATATAGTATTATATATAGTGTTATAATACACTTCTCACACTTCTCACACTTTAGGCCCTTTTTACACTATCCTTACCCTATATATATATATATATATATTTTTTTTTTCATATTTAACCCTATTAATTTTTATAATATTTACGATACCTTCCGGTTCTTACGTCCGGTTCGACCTGACCATTGAACCGGGTCGAAGACCGGTTCGACATCCGGTCTGGTTCTGAAAAGATTACTTATAATAAGAGAAACTTTTACAAATTCAATATATTTGATTCTATATATATATGTTTCTTGTATCGTCTCTTTCCATATTACAAACCAGTAATTTGTCAAGTATTGATGTAAAACTTACTTCGAAATTGTGCTCCAAGTGACTTGATTTTGGTTTATTGGAAATTTAAACACCCGAATTGAAGCGTCGTTTTCATCGTTTGGAGCACCGTTTCGAGGCAAGTTTTACGTCAATGGACTCGAATCGTCGTTCTAATAAAAAGCCCTAAAAAATTTGTTTGTAATTTGGAAAAAAACTTAACTCCGTTAAGTTTTTTTAACGGGGGACCATTGTAGGAAAAATAGGTGAAAGGTGTGACTGGTGGAGGGAATATTCTGAGGTGGGATTATTAATGACCAATAAGGTATAGGTGGGATTATTACAGGCCAATTTCCCAGAACTTTTAAAATTCAAGCTATTTGATTGTATATATATGTTTCTTGTATTTTCTCTTTCCATATTACAAACCAGTAATTTGAGAGTGATACTAATGCAACATATTTTTATTTAAAAAACCAATGATTTAACATGGAGTGTTAAAATGTATATACAAAAGTATCAAAAAGAAATTTTAACAAGAAAATGTATAAGAAAACAAGTGATTTAATTGATTATATGAGAAAACTAACGCCATTGGGATTAAAAAAATTATTATAACATCCCTTTTCTTAGAGCATCCATAATGGTGGAGGAAGAGAATTTCTGGATGAGTTTCATTCTCTCTCCTCCATCTAGATGCCACATCATTCTCAGTTTCTCAAACGTCCACATACGTCTCAAATGATGTTCATTGTAAACTAATCAGGTGGTAGAGTATATCACGATAGTAAATGTTATTATTATATAATTATATTGTATTCTCTTCTTTATCTCGTTGCATTAACCACAAATCTATACTATATAATAAAAGAAACCTGTTTTGGGACACGTGTCATCATATTACGCAATGTATCTTATGGATAATTATTATTTAGTTTAATCTCTTCTAATTAAATATAGATAACTATCCTATTAAATATTATTTAGTTTAATCTCTTATAAATAATTATTATTTAGTTTAATTTTAATTTAATCTCTCTGGAGTTAATATATCATAGAGGTAACCTGCATTAGCCCATTTCACAATTGATCAAACCCAAAACTCACAAAGAAATTATCAAAATTTAAGAGTTACATACGTACACCCAAAACTCACAAAGATATTATCAAAATTTAAGAGTTAATAAATAAATGTCTCATTTATTTATTATAGGGATTTTACTTATGGTCTATTATTTTATTTTAAGAAATCTATACATATAATAAAGTAAACTAAATTTGGGACATGCGGCCTTCATTTAGAGAGGTTCCATTGTTTTTTCCCGCTCATGATAAAACATGGAATCCATGACCCGAATCATATGATATAACTTCCGATTCATTGGATACATCAAGATTTGTTTTCAGATTTGCTTTCATATGGATCCGTTTTTTTAAGTGTATATCAATTAACTTGAAATGTCAACAAGGATGTAATTGAGGTTAGACTAGAGTTTTTCTCATCTTAACTTACAGTTATGTTGTTTAAAAAATTATATAAATTAGCAATATTGTGACCTAGCTGGGCTGTCAGACAAGTTGGGTAGTGGGAAGTGCTTTCGTTGAGGCTGAACCAAACCGCGTTGCCTTGACCCAAAACACTTTTGGTCCTATTTTTTACAAATAATTAATTAGTGTGTCAAATATGATGAAATTACCATTTTAGGGATTTATCAATTTTTTTTTTTAAATTAGAATGTTATAGAACGTTTTGTGTATTAAAAAATACTTTGGCCAACTTTTGATCTATTGACCTGTTTTGTTTTTTAAAACGTCTCATGTAGAAGCGTTGGAGGTAAATTCACTTGAGTCAACCCAATCAACTAAAATTGGGTCTAGATTGCCACTCTACTCATTGCTTAGCTATATAATATTACAAGCACATTACAATAATTTTTTAAGTCAGGCTCTATCAAACATATCATATTTACAGGTGGAAACTAGCGCAACTGGAGCCTTGGCTGGAGAGATGTCGGATGGGGCTACTCTATTATTTGTTGCCCCTGTCATCGCAAATGCGAAGCGGTGGCAACTAAGAGAGTATATAATAACAATCATTGAAAGTCAAAACAGTTTCTCTTATGCTTCTATAAATTTTTATAAATAGCAAATATGACGAGGTTTCATTCTTTTAATGTCGTGTATTCACCATTGCCATTCATCTAATCATCAACCTTATATATACAAGGGCAGGCTCAAGTGTTAAGGGAAAATGTTTTGGGGTCTGAAGAGTGGAAACAACTGAATTTGGATCATATATGAGGAAAAGCATAGCAGAAGCAAGAGACAGAGGAAAAGAAATGCTTGGTAGAACTTACTTTTTCTAAACCTAATTTTGAATTTCATTTCTTCATTTGTAACTTTTTTGGGCATATACTTATGTCATCCTCACTTTGATTTCTTTTTTTTTTTTCTTGCAGAATCTATATTCATTACAAGTTTATAGTTTTGTGGTGTTTATCAGCACTTAAATTGAATGGATTTATGTTTCATTGTATTATTTCAGTTTATTTACAGTATTATTTGGAAGGATGATTGATTTTAGACAAATAATGAATACTATTACTGTACTGATACTCTTAACAGTAAACTTCAAATAAAACTTTATATTGCACGTTTTAAAGTTTAGTTTCATTAAAGCATTTTTGTTCGTTAAACCGCGTGTACACGCGGAGTTTAACCTAGTAACATACATATAAAAATTAAACATTGTAATCACCAAAATGTTCTTAATATTACCGTGCATTTAAAAGTTTTTGTTTTGACTTTTGAGAATCAAAAGAGGATAGACTCTTTTAGAATGATTAGGAATATTAGTTAATCATGTGGATATAATAATTCAATCATGTTCTTAATAGTCCACCACCAACCATTCATGGTTCAGATTCTGATCTTAATCAGGGGCGGAACTACATGAGGGTCAGAGGGATCAGCTGACCCTCCGGCGAGCAAAATTATCAGTTTACCGGAGTACTTAGCGAATTTGTTTTTGTACAGTTGACCCTCCTGATTATCTCGTAAAACGCTAATTAGAAGAAAAAAATAAAAAAAACTTCGAACATTTTCCGGCGGCAAACGGCGATCCTACGGCGATCATCTTATTAGATTTAATAACACCTTTATTAGTGAAGATAATCTACCTCCACCTGAATATGAACATGATCCTAAATTTATGATGGTAATCTGCATATCTTTTTTAAAAGAGTTGGTACAGTTGACTTTTGTGGTCAAATTGAGTTACTTGTGAAATCTAAACCCGTGTGGTTTTGTTTGTGATTTGAAGATCATTTCTTTCACAACCTATATTAGTTATACTTTTTCAATAACACATGCCTGTTTTTTCCCCTGAATATTATCAAAAAACACATCCATTTTATATCCTAAAATTGTCATGCTTGACTACAAATGGTCACATGTAAAAGCACTTCACTATGTTTGACTGATGAATGTTCAGGGTCAAGGGGTACCCCTGATGCAGATTATTCACCTCAAGAACAAAGACAACCACCAGAAATCGGCTTCACTGGTAAGTTTCTGCTAGTACCGTGCTTTGACTTTTAAAGTCAAACAACCAATATCTGTCTCCGTAATTAACTTGACAAACTGTTGCGTTATACGTTTGTTATCGAACAAATCATGCATCTAATAACTCAAAGTTTATGTTTCTCAAGATTTATAAAGGTTCGACCTTTTTTGTTCAAGATTTTTAACAATTTTGACCCGTGTACGGTTTCGGTCTTCAAAAGGAGTCAACAACGTATAAAATAAATCAATTGAATAAAGATTTGTTGATCGTGTAAATGAAGTAACCATTGTATATATGTAACTTATTATGTACATGTAGTGAAAAAGAATAAATCAATCAAATAAGAACCAAACAGACAAAACAGATCCCTTCTTGTTCACAGCTCCTTCGCATGCATATACGCCCACTTGTATCTATAAAAGATTGACTTTAATCCATCACAGTTCAAAACCGGCCCGACCCGGACCATTTCTCGTTGCTGACACTGACCCAAAACTTACAAAACCCGTTGAACCAACGTATCATTGCGCATGCATTCGGGAATAGGATACTTTGTAACATCGCGTCCCGATTTGCTAGTTCTGACGACTGGCTGACCCAACGAATCGCGGTGCAAATCAAAGATGATCTTGTTGAATTCCGCTTCGGGAAGTGACGAGTTCAAGAAATATGACAACATTTGTCTTTTGTTGGGCGTGATCGTCTTTTTATGTCCTGCGTACGCTCTATGTCCTTGAATTGCGTGACCCATGTTTCCACCGTGAGAGGGCATGAACACGTCACTGTTTTCGGAGACGATGTAATCAAGGGCAGCCATTAACGAAGCTTTGTTTGCGAACCGATCTAGCTCTCCAGGTAAAGCGAGGTCTTCTTTGTTGTAGAAATTAGGGTACTCTTTCATCAACGGTAGCAACGCTTCTTTCCCGCCTAACGGGTCTCCTCCCGCCCAAAAGATCCGTGCGTTCTTCGGAGCTCCAAGAGCTTTTAAGAGCCTAAACATAAATACAATATTTTCAATATAATTTCCAAAAGTCAAATAACAATGAAAGTTGAAAACTTTATGTAGCAAAAGAACTTACCGTGTAACTTCCAGAGCATTTAGAGGACAAAGACCGGCAAGTTTCCGGTCATGATACGTCATGTTGGACCTTGAAGTTAAGAGTTCAGGGCGAAGCTTTCTCTCGTTGTAAATTATTTGATCGTATTTTGAGCTCAACCCAGGAAGACATCCGGTTCTAACCCAAACGTCTTTCTCCATTCTAAGATGAAGTGCAAGATAAGGCCCTTTGCTTCTCATTCTTTCTGTAAGCTTGTTTCCAAGTTCCACGATCGGTGGCGCAAACCTCAATGCGTGAAACGCAACCTGTATAAGTTGAAAATGTTAGTATTTTTTAAAGTCACTTAACATTTGACCTTTGCAACTAACAAGTTAATACGACTCTATCGTACCTTGCATCGAAGCTTTTGGAGATCAGAAGGTAGATCTTTAGATAGCCTCGAATCTAGACCTCGTAGAAGTAGAACACCTTCTCTCCTCATCTACATTAACAAACAAAATTTTCCGGTCATGCTTTTTTGTTCAATTCAAACATAGGAATCATCACTTCTAAGTACTATAGAATCTTGACCGAGTAACCAACATAATTAGTGACATGATCTAAGCTCCATCGATTTGTCGCATGAAACATAACTAAACATAAAAGAACAAAACTTTGCATACCCTTCTAAGATAACGAGATCGAATCCATTGCGGCGAAACATGTAGCGGAGTGTGCTTTTCCTCCACTGGTCTTGACATCAAGTGGTTTGATGGCAATGATGAAATCACTCTAACATCATCTGCTAGAGTCCCCTTGAAGTGCTCAACATCAAATATATCAGAAAATTCACTGCACCCACAATCAAAAATCCAATCAACACCCATGCCAATACCAAACATATAACCACAAAATTCAAAAAATAAATAAATTAATAAAGCCCTAATCCAAAAATATTCCAACCCTCATCAATAAAGCCCTAATCCTGTTATCCATTGATCATAACTTCATTTTAGCCAATGATCATAAGTCATAGTAACTAAATAGAAATCTGCTCCGCTACCTTTTTGAACAGCAAAACTAATTCTTTTAAAAACTACGTCCATAGATCTCGGGACATAACGTTACCATGACCCTCATTGAAAAACTTTTCAAAAACATTTAAAATGCAAAATACCTTTCATCTCCCCAAATAACATTAACTTGCAAAATGGGCACAACAAGAGTAGCCCCAAGGATTCTAGCAATCACAACAGCATCAACAATCTGATTCCTCTGCTGATTCATACCACCAGAAACCACCACAACCAAATACTTTGTTCTGTCTTTCAAAATCTCAACACTTGCTTTCTTATACTCATTACTAAAATCCAAACAAGGTTTATACCCTAACCCATCTGGTTGCTCCCAAAACCCACTTTTCTCCTCATCTTTCTCATCAATCTTGCCCACAAAAGGATCAATCTTGACCGCAGATTGATCAGTTTTGACCACAGAAGTCAAACCCACCTTGGAATCATCTTTTTTTTCAAGATTCCCACATGGGTATACTCCAAATGGGTCAAATTTATAAACCCTTAACATAAACAGAAACCCACATAAAAAAAGCAACAAGAACCAAACTCTAGGGTTCTTACAGATGATCTTTAACTTATTAAAGTTGCTAACTTTGGAAACTGCAGCTGTTTTTTTGGGTGTATCAACAAGAGATTGGAGATTAGCTGATGAGAGAGAGTTTATAATCTCAGATGGTACAGAGATGTAGGAGTGATGATGAAGCTGTTTCTTGTTGTTTACACTCTTTGAAATTGCCATTGAAGAGTCAAGATTGGAAGTTTTGTGGGTGTGAATGGAGATTGGGGATTTGGTGGAAAGTGTTTATAGAGAGAGAAGGTTTTAGAGAGAGAAAGTGGACGGCGGGAGGAAGAAGACGACCACCGAAGAATCCGCGTTTGGGTGGAGGAGTATGAAGAAATGTATGTCTTTTTTGTATAATATATTGTGTTGTATATATAGGTGTAAAGGCTTTGTGTGGGACTATTTTAGTATTGTTTGTTTCAATCTAAGTGGATTACTTTAGAACCATGCTATTCACACACGGCCAAAATTATTTTCACACCTCAAAGCGCCCCGCTATGGCCAAAGAGGGGCGCTTTGGTGTAAAGTCAACAGACAAGGTCTGAACCGGTCAGACCTTGTCTGTTGCTTTACATCAAAGCGCCCCGCTTTGGCCTAAGCTGGGCGCTTTGGTTTTTTTTTTTTTTTTTTTTTTTTTTTTTTTTTTTTTTACATTTTGGGGCAAAGCGCCCCTCTTAGGTCAAAGCGCAGCGCTTAGGGTCTTTTTTTAATTTTTTAAAATTGTTTTTAATTCACAAACGCGTCGATAATAGCCTAAATTTTACGCTTTTTCCATTATACATCATTTTTTAATATATATGGACTATACTGCAAGTTTCGAATCAAATCGGTTACGTGTGATGTCGTATTCCATTATATCGTATCATTTTGATTTGAAAGCACAAGTACTCCTATGAGTAGTTTTATGTGTATCAGCCGCCTACCGTACATGTATATGACGTATTTTTTCATTAATTGTAGTATTATGATGTATATTGTCATTTTGGGTCGTACAAGTGCGTATTGAATCTGATTGGGTCGTGTCGGTGACATTCGGTTTTTAACGTGATGTAACGCATATATTGAACAAACACAAACGTACTTTTGGATTGTAAAAGAATTAACGTCAATATTATTAAACACATTTAACTTTTCGTTCAGTAGTGGAGAGCATGTATTTCGTATAGGCACATGATGTCTAATATGGTAATTTCCCCTCCCCTTTTATGGCGTGAAAGAAGGTTTTGCATGGCGAGTCATAGAGTTGGAGTCTTGGAGTCTTGGAGAGATTGGTTTGTCAGACTCAGGACCTTCACACCATCACCATCATCATCAACACTTTCCATACTCTGTTTTTCCAGCCTTTAATCCTCCCAACACAGGCTTCATGTACATAAAATTTCATTTTTTGCTATTTAAGCTCCGTCGGTAGTGAGGTCCATGCCATCTTTAACCAATCACACCTTTTTTTTTAAAAAAAAGTTTACCACTTCACCAAGTGTCTAACCATTGCCAACCCTTTTCAACATAGTTTAAACACTTATGACTGAATAACGTGGCACACTCTCATTGGTTAATTTTGAAGTTTACCACTTTCAAATGTCTAACCACTCCCTACACCCTAATGTATACTATATTTCATTGTGGCAAGTGGTATTGTGGAGCCCACAAGAACTGCTAAATGTATACTATAGCACGGATGGGACTAGTCAAAGAGTTGGAAAGGGTTGTACATGACAGTGATATGTCTCAACAAATTAAATATTGAGATGAGACTTCACCTTTAGATATATGTGCACAAACAAATTAAATATTGTAAAATTTGGACCAAAAATGTAAAATTTGAACTTAAACGTAGACCAGTCACCAGTCAAAAATACGCCCAAAATGTAAAAAAAAAAAAAAAAAAAAAAAAAAAAAAAAAAAAAAAACCAAAGCGCCCAGCTTAGGCCAAAGCGGGGCGCTTTGAAAAAAAAAAAAAAACCAAAGCGCCCAGCTTAGGCCAAAGCGGGGCGCTTTGATGTAAAGTCAACAGACAAGGACTGAACCTGTCAGACCTTGTCTGTTGACTTTACACCAAAGCGCCCCTCTTTGGCCATAGCGGGGCGCTTTGGGGTGTTTAAATAGACCAAGAGTGTGTGCGAATAGACCAGACCTTACTTTATTTTCAAAATCAACCCCACCATCATTTATTGCAAAACATTTTTGGTTTTTGGTTTTTGATTTTTGGGTTTTTTTTAGTTTATGCAAAATGTTAATATAATTCATCTTTTATTTTTTATTTTTTATAAGAAAATTTCATTAAAAACACACCTCTGACCCAAACGGGTAAAAGGCTATATACAACAAACACCCCTGACTCAAAAGGGCAAAGGGCAGGAAATTACAACATATACATCGGGTTTTTACACCAATCACTCCATCTAATACTATAACATGACGTTCTATTTTTAATCAAATCATACCCTCTCTATTTCATCTCACTAACAAACTCCTCCGGGCTTCGACTGATTTGCTTGAATACCAATTCGTTCCTATCTTTCCAAATACACCAACATGAAATAATAACCAAACCTTGAATGATTTTCTTAGCCTTTTTTCCAACTTGAGAATGATTATGAATATCCAGGATGTCTTTGAAGTCGAAAATATATATCGGGGGGATTTTACACCAAACACTCATCTCCGATCAAACCCGCATCGCCATAGAACATGAAGTGAAAAGATGCTCCACTGTTTCCTCAAACTCGTTACAAAAAGGGCACATAGCAGATATAATATCAACATTCCTTCTCCTTAAATTCACTCTCGTAGCAAGTCTATCCAAATTACCTCTACAAGCTACAATGTTGCATTTAATAGGCACCCATTTACACCACTTAAAGTTATGAAGCTGACTATTTCCCCTTTCATCAATTAAAGCCTTTTTGACAATTTTCGCCGAGAAGCCGTCTTTGCTATCTTCATTCGAGACCCACCTATCCCTAGAGTTGCTAAGAGTCACCTTGTTTAAGGTCTCTCTGCACTCCTGCCACTCCTTTATCTCCACGTCTGACTCCGGCATTCTAGACCAAAACCAATTGAAACCGTCATTTCCCCTGTTCCTCTCCATCCTGTCAGCGACCCTGCAAGTTTTAAGCAATTCCAACCTGAACAAATGTGGCCATCTTTCCATAAAAGGCCTATCTCCCTCCCATATGTCAATCCAGAACCTAATATCCTCCCTATTCCCAACCTTTCCCAAGATTAAATGGTTTACACTCTTCCCTTTGATTTTAATATGGTTAAACGATTTCACAATATTTTTCCAACATCCTCCCAAATTACCATTACAAGGAAGAAAACTTCTTTGATTTAATTTACCATGACAAGCGTCGACCACTTTCCTCCATAAGTTTTAATTTTCCACCCTGTATCTCACCCCATTCATCTTTTATTACTAAAGAGTGTATAGGGTGGGCATTTGAGTACAATTGCTATTTCAATGATTTAAGATAGTCATTCAAATTAAAGTGTTGTTTCCTTTGAAGTCAATGATTTGAGCATATAAAGTCATATTTGGTGTAATTTAAGTTGTTTAAAGAAATAAACAACTAAAGAGCGTATAGTCTAGTGGTACCAGGTTTGCTAAAAAGATGGTTTTTCGGATGAGGTTGAGTGTTTAACTCAAGTGTGGGATAAAATATCTAAATTTAGAAGTATTATTAGTGATTGTGTGACTTAGTAATTCAAAATATAAATACATATATATTTTATGATTTATGATTTTCTTTAGTCATTAATGAAAACTTTTTTTTATAATAAAGTTGTAATATCGTATTTTCATATTAGTTAAATCACTTGTGATGACTCTAACTTAGAAGGGAGACGAACATCGATTGTCAATGGATTTTGAGGCAAAAGCCGCGAAGGGAAGGAGGGTGCGAGTCCATGATGTTTTTGTTTGGACTCGTTAATGTGAAGGAGAGACAATGGTCTATAAACGCTTTCTGTTATTGATGATCTTAAGGTATGTAAATTTTTAAAAGTTTTTAAAAGATTTCGTTTGAAAGGTAGGTAGTCTTAAAAAATTATGATAACAATTATACTTCAATCGGGAGCTTTAAGGTAAGAAAAGCTTAATTAGTTTTGAAATAACTCAATAAGTAGCTATGACTAATTTTGAATATCTAATCTAATCTAATCTTCTAATACTAATAAAAGAGTCTCCTTAATGCCATTTGACATTCTCTCATAATAAAGGATTTCACAAAAATGCCACATGGCAATTTATTATATTACCTAAATTATAATAAATAAATAATAAGTAAATTAATATAAAGATCATTATCCATATTAATAAATAATTCTATATAAACATTCTCTCCCTAAACAAAATTTGATATACCATGATGTTTGGGTTAATAAATTATACTATATGATATAGAGATAAAAATATAAAAATTACTTTATCTCTATCGTTTGTTTATTATTATCTATAACAAAACTATTATTATTATTTTTCTATTAATATTAATATCTTCAATTTAATTATTTATGGATTACATTAACTTTATTTGGTAATATAACTCATTAACTCCTCATTAAGATTAACCATATATATTTTTAAAACCAAATGACTTAAAATATTAATTATTGATAAAGATGGCAAAGTTACAAATAAAACTTCAAATCTAATTTAACTTTTAATATAGAATTCCAATTATTGTCATGTGTCACTCTCACTTTAATCCTTATCCTTAGTAATATAATAAATTTAACTTAAATATGCTAATAACCATATTAGGATGCACTATTTAATTAATATTACTAGATAAATACAATGTATTCTATTAATTATTAATTAAATATTAATAAAAGAGTGTCCGTAATGCCATTTGGCATTGTCTAATAATAAAGGATTTCACAAAAATGTCACATGGCAATTTATTATATTACCTCCATTATAATAATAAATAATAAGTAATAAGTAAATTAATATAAAGACCATTATCCATATTAATAAATAATTCTAAATAAACATTCTCTCCCTAAACAAAATTTGATATACCATGATGTTTGGGTTAATAAATTATACTATATGATATAGAGATAAAAATATAAAAATTACTTTATCTCTATCGTTTGTTTATTATTATCTATAACAAAACTATTATTATTATTTTTCTATTAATATTAATATCTTCAATTTAATTATTTATGGATTATTACATTAACTTTATTTGGTAATATAACTCATTAACTCCTCATTAAGATTAACCATATATATTTTTAAAACCAAATGCTTTAAAATATTAATTATTGATAAAGATGGTAAAGTTACAAATAAAACTTCAAATCTAATTTAACTTTTAATATAGAATTCCAATTATTGTCACGTGTCACTCTCGCTTTAATCCTTATCCTTAGTAATATAATAAAATTAACTTAAATATGCTAATAACCATATTAGGATGCACTATTTAATTAATATTACTTAGATAAATACAATGTATTCTATTAAATATTATCGTAAAATAAAAATACAATACTTAGATCTTTTTACTAAACCATCCTTAAATAAATACTTATCGGAAAAATACAATAATTAGATTATACTATTATTACACTTTTTTAACTATATGATCAAGATTATATAGAAGTATGATTTACATTTTTTTATATTTTATGTGTGTAATATATAGGTTTGTAATACTTATAAATTAAAATATTATTCAATCTAATTTTTTTATATTTAATCCGTGTAATACACGGGTTTATAAACTAGTCTAATTCTAATAAAAAAGTCCTATTAATGCCACATGACATTTTCTTATTCAAAAGTTCTATTAATGCCACATGGCATTTTCTTATTCAATTCAGTGAAAATATATATTTATATTTCATATTTGCATAAATATTATAATGCATAATAATAATAATTACGTTGCATATGTCATAAGGTTTATTTAGCTATTTCATATTTAGTAATTTAAAAGTTTAATATTTTTTTAAAAACAATAGAGTTGTTTTAATTGGAAAAAAAAAACAAAAATAATAAATTTATAATGATAAAAAATATAGTAATCACTAATCATAAATAAAACTATCAAAATAATAATAATTTTTACATTTTAAAAAGAATATATATATATATAATATTGAATTAATTTGTCCAAGAATATATATAAGGGAGGGCGGGGCACAAGAGGCTTCGACGAGGATTCCATAAAATGCCACTTGGCAATTCCTAATATAATTAAGCTTTTAAAATATAAGTTAATTTTATCTATACGCTTTTTAAATGGATTCCATAAAATGCCACTTGACAATTTTCAACGTAACTGAGCTTGTAAAATACAAGTTAATTTGATCTATAAGCCTTTTAAAGTTAATATGAATTTGATTATGATGTTACAAATGGAAAACAAATTTTAATTAGATTTACTTTGGTTTTCTAAATTAGAATTAAAAATCGTAATTAGACCCTCTTTAAACTCCTATAATTGAGCTACTCCTCTTTGTAGCCTCACAAAAACCCTCATAATAACCGACCTCTCCTTGCAAGTTAACTCACACCAGGTAAGTTTTCTAATCGATCTCTATTCTCTATCTAGTCATTATTCTCGGTTTCATCACTACCATATGTGATTACATATATAAATTTATCTTCACAAACAAATTTATATCATATGGATTTTGATTGTATGCTTGAAATTCCTTATTTAGATTTACCTATTTCGCTCAAGGTTACCAATTAATTGTTTATTACAGTGAGGAACCTTATCGGTAACGATGGCAATCACGTTGTTTAGGAGTATATCTTATCCATAAGTAATATTTGATAAAAGTCAGGAACAATTGCTATGTAAGATTGGTTGTTTCTAAAAAAAACAGTTTTTACGCATGACCAATAATACGTGGCATTGTCCAGAGCGAAAAGTAGAGATGACCTTAAGCTACTCATACTTGATGAGGATGGTCAAATTACAAATAAAACTACAAATGTCATGTATGAAGAAGTGTTTAGAAATTTGTAGATGTGTATCTTGGTTTTATAATGTTTAATTTAATAAGAATAATTCATTTATGTAAATTGGTTTATATATTATAAAAATACCTTTTTTTAGTATAATAGTATATAGCATTACATGGTATATCTTCACATTATTGATTTTTTTTATTAGAATGTTTTTGAACCCGATCTCATTGGTCTTCAAATCGATGACGGCACTTGCATCTATAACTTTGGCATTTTGCATGTTACTATTGTTTAATTATTTATTTGGTTTAAATAAAACAAATTGATGTTAGATATAAATGGTGATAAATTCAGAACTACAAAAGGTTCTAGATTATATATCACATTAACTTGATTGTTAATGTGAGTGTTATGTCCCAATTCCATTGCTGAGTGTTATGTGTCTTATTTTTAAGGTTTGATGCAAAACTACTATCGAGTTGGAGGTCTCACTGGAAGCAGTCTCTCTATTCCTACGATGTAGAGGTAGGGTTGTCTGCATCTTACTCTTCTCAGACTTCTTACTCTTCTCAGACTCTAGATTAGCTTTGCTATTGATTTGAGTATGATAATGATGGTGATTAACTTGATCGTTAACTTTAAAATGGTGATAAATTCATAACTATTAAGAAATTAAATATGATTAACTAATAGAAAACTACAATACGGTTGGAAGGGTAATTGAACAAATTAAGTTGTCATCCGCTGACTTTTTTTTTTTACCTTTCAAAAATAAAAAAATCCGCTGACCTTTTTTATTTAAATTAGCACATCTTTTCTTTAAGCTTAAATAACTTTATACTATTTATTTTACGTTAATAATTTTATTCTATTTATTTTACGTTTTAAAAAAATTATAACATAAATTCAATAGTTTATCTTATTTTTAGAATATTTATTTAAAAATAATATGGGTTGTCTTATTATCATCCCCAACAAGAAAAAACCTTCAAAACAGTCATGAATCGGAGCTTGCGGGCGCCGGAAAAAGGAACGCCGGTCATCACCGTTATCATTGTATAATTGTTCTTGTTGATTCATTGTTGATGACTCCAATTTACAAGCAGTCAAAACACCATCGGTCATCACCGTTATCCGTCACCGGTTACCATCTCCGATCATCATTCTCTCTCTCTCATTCTTCTGACTCTCTCTACATCTCTCTCACTAGCCATTTTCTAAGTGTGTAGTGTGTGTGGGTTGTTCTAGGAAGAAGAAAAGGTATTGGTAGGTGTACGGACATGGTGCGTGAGAGAGATATGACAGGGGTGTTGTCGTTTGTGAGTGAGACAAGTGTCTTCTAAGTAGTGACTAATCAATGGAATATTTAAAAAAACAAAAAACTATTAAAAAGATAACTAAAATGACCAAAAGACTCTCACATGCAAAGCATGTGAGGTGACTTAATAGAAAAAAATAAACGTGGTTAGGGTTAAAGCTTGACCCCTGTATCAAAACATGAATATAAAGGTTGGGTTTTGCTGATTTCATAGTAAAAGGTATGAAGTGCAGTTTAGGTATGAGATAAAGGTTGATTTATGCAATTTTGTCTTATAAATATGCTTTTGAACTAGTTATAATAGTGCATCTAAATCTGTTGTCGTATTGTTGATCGCAACAATTCATCTGATAATTACATCAATGCTTCTAGTTTTCTATTGTTTGATGTCTGAATAAAATACGCCTCGCTTGCAATATGCGCATATAATGTATATATATGTGTGGGCGCTCGGGGGGCAAAAGTGAAAGTGCACTAATTTTAACGTTATTTTACTAATTTCGTGAAAATAACTTTAAAAGAGGGGGGATCGTTAATCATGCATCATGTAGTGGTGTTGATATTCGAAAGACAAGGGAGTACATGCACTAATCGGCCTTTGTCTTAATTGCTGAGTGTTATGTGCCTTATGTCCCAGGCTTGATGCAAAACTACCATTGAGCCAGGGGTCTCACTGGAAGTAACTTCTCTATTCCTAAGGGGTAGAGGTAAGGTTGTCTATATCTTACCCTCCTTAGACACTACCTTAGCTTTGCTATTGGTGGGATCCACTGAGTATGATGATGATGATGTCTAAATGAATAGAACGCTTACAATGATGTGTTTAACCATGTATAATGTTGTGTCTAAAACCATCCTAATTAGATCGGGCGAACTACCCTCGTCACACATCAAATCATGGATCCGTTGTACGCTTTGCACACTACAAGCCTTCTCAGAAGGACCAACACACACATGTATGTAGAGATAGCGGAGAAAGAGGATAATATAATAGTTATTTAAAATACAACATGTATGAAGGGTTTTGTTAGAACATTTTGAGACCGTTGGTATTCGAGTTTAATAGTTTAGGGCCTTTTGTAATAGTCTAATAGTCTTGGGGGTGAAATTGTAAGTTTTTGTATTATGTTTCATCAGAAGCGGGGTAATTATAATTACGCGGGATAGCCGTAGTATATATACAATCAGCCCACAACCTAGCATTCTAAGTTTCTTGGACTAGGTGTGTTCTTATTGTTCTTCAGATTTGTGTGCTTAATTCGAATATCCAGGCTCTTGATTGTGTTATACCTTATGGGATTCTATATCAACAATGGTTGATTCACACTTATTCAAGATTCTTCATCGTCTACTTTGTTTTTCTTACTTTTATCACTCAAACACCTAATCAATAGGTGTTTGTGTGTTTGTTAATCATTATCACTGTGATCCGTAGCTGATTTGGGACTCACAATTTGGTATCAGATCCTTTGTGCTCATGATTGGATGATGTTAGTTGAGATTATCAAAGTTTAGAAGGTTTTTCAAAAGTTTTTGGTAAAAATGTCATGATTTGGAGTGTTCAATGAAAAGGTTGTTATTAATCAGTGTTTAGGTTTGTTTTCGGTTCATTTTGATACAAAATACTATGGTTTTTGGGTTGTTTTAGAGTGATTAGAGGGTTTTTGTTCGTACTTAAAACCCATCTGAGCGTAATTGTTGAAGGTCGCGTAGATAAGCCTGCGTTTTTATTGAATCCTGCATATTTGTTCTTTTCGCGCATTTACCCGAAGGTGACTTCGGGGTCAGTGATACAAATCTCTTGCGATTTTATCATGGTGTTCGGTGTTTTTACTAGGATTGTTGTGTCGTTCTGATCTGTCAGCATATTTATTATTTACGCTGGTCCAAGAAACCAAACCATTCAACCAGCTTACTTGTTGGTTGTGCGTAATTGTCTGTCTGTCCTGAAATCTGATTAAGCTGTGTATTTACCGCGCATTTGTGCCCAGTACCTTTAAACCTGCGTAATTGTGCCCAGTTCCACAAATAACTGCTTAATTAACCTGCTCTTAACAATTTGAACTTAAGAATCAAAATGTCAATTAATCAACTAAGTCCAATTGCTCAACCTGAACTAGAAACCGGAACTACAACCCGCCCTCCAAAATTGAAGGGATCCGCCGACTTTGGGAGTTGGAAAAATCGAATCAAATTGTTCTTTGAGTATAGGGACTATACTTAATGGATCTCCGGTACTGTCGGACCCCATGTCCCCATGACAGTTAATAACGACATTCGTGTAATCAATAATGATCCCTCGACCTTTACCGATGAAGATAAGGCATTGATCCAACGTGACCGTCGGGCTCACGCTGCTCTGACAATGGCCTTATCAACTGATGATTGCAACATGTTTGAGGAATACACTACCGTACATGAACTCTGGTTGGCCTTAATTGATTACTATAAAGGCAACGAAGAAATGATTCAGAACAAGAGAGACATGGTGCAGAAAGAATATGACATGTTCAGAAGTATCCGCAGAGAAAGTCTGTCAGACCACATTAGTCGATTCTTAAACATGATAACGAAAATGAAGAAGGCTGGAAACCCTGTTGCTAATCGTGCTGCAATTAAGAAGCTTTTGGACTCTCTTCCTAAAGAGTGGAGCCTGCAATGTATGATGATCAAACTGTGACAACCCTCACCAAATCAGGTCTCCGTACGACTTAATTAATATTTAATTACTGCTTAATTACTGTGCTTGCTTGAAATTATGGATAAACTGCTACCTGAATACTGATATATGTACATACTTGCATCATACTTTATTTGGTGTCACTCTATTATTTACATACAAGAACTCTAGTGACAACCTTGATGCTCAACAGCACAGTAGCACAATGAACGGATAACCCATTTAATATGCTGACATAGCTAGCACCAGGCAGGTACTGCCTCTAAGGCCTGTATGAGCCGAAGATAGTTTACTACACTAGTAGAGAGTGTAGGGATAAGAGGGTTGTAGAACTGCGTCACTAGGTGTTAATTATAGTGACCGGATGTGCCTAAAACGTATTCTGAGTACAAAAATTCAGCACTTTAAATAAAAATTCAGCATTAAGCTAACTAGTAAAGTGCAAAAGTTTAGAAAAATATTACTAGACACTTTCCAAAGTGTCGGGAATAAGTCGTGTCACTAAAAATAATATTAACAAAACTTTAAATAATTATTTAGCACTTTAACGGACTAGTATCCAACCGAACAACCGGACTTAACCCGGGACATAAAATTATTAACAATGACATCGTATTTCTTTTTCTGAGCCAGTTAGGGTCCCCGAATACCCTAATACCCGTTATATATTACAACACACATATTAACTAATTTTGCTTCATAACTAAACTAACCATCACTAACCATTTAGTTCAAAACAAACCAAGTGCCACCCCCTTATGTCCGATCGGTTTCCCTAGGAAACCACCACCACAAAATTTTGATTATTTAATTTATGATTGTCCCATATCTTTCCTACACTTTGTATAATGGATAATTAAGAAATATGTGTTATAAGTATGCATGAGGATCACTACTTTCATTTACTCAAACCCTTAACCAAAATTTGCTTTTCCTTCTTTCTTCTTGCCACACTCTCGGCCGAACCCCCTAACAACTTCCCACCATTTTCAAGTTTGTATTAAGCCACATTATTTACATACAAAGGAGAAGGGTCACGCTTAAGGAGACCCGGTGCTTACGGAATCGCGAGGACCTCACCACAACGCTATTAACCACTCGTTTTTCGACTAGTTTCTTCCCTAGCCTCGAGCTAGTAGTAAGTGACTCTAAACGCCTTCTTGATCTATTCTAAAGTGGTTAAAATGAACTTTGTCGGTTAAAAATCATGAACATACAAGATGACATGCTAAAAGTTTACAAAAATGATAAACATGTTGGATAAAAGCTATGGAGTTGTGTAAAACTTGTAAGACTTGTTTTGTTGTGATTATTTAGTGTTGATCTATGCTAGTAGTAGCTTGGATCGTCATCTAACCCGGTTAAGTCGTGTCCATGAAACATGACTTAGGATATGTTAAAGTGTGAAAGGGGTTAAATGATGAACACTACTACACATTAAGCATGAACTTGTGTAAAGACTATATTTCTTATGAAATAGACTTGTAAACTAGTAGATCTACGGATCTACAAGTGGTATTTTCAAAGAACCAAGTGTCAAGTGAAATCGTGTTTTCTAAACCGGATCTTTACTAAATAAAGGTGATTTTTGTGAACACACGAGTGTGTAGACACTTGTGAAACAAGAAGTTTTGACAAAGAACTATTTTTGTAAATTTTGACAAGAAGATGTGGAAATGTATTTTCTTTAAAAACGAGATTTACAAGAAACCGAGTTCATTTATAAAAAGGTCTACTAAAAATATGGGGAAATTACTACATATTTAAGATAAACCACAAGTTTATGTATTTTTGCGATTTAGATCTATTTTGACTAGTTTAAAGTTGAAATATTGTTTGTTAATGTTGGGAACATTGTTGGTTTGAATTTTAAAAGAAAATGATACGCTTGAAAGCATGGCCACCTCCAGTTACAGGGGAAACTCTGGCGAAATTTTTCCAAAAACCTAACACTTGGAAATATTTTCATCACAAGTGTTATAAATATATTTTTAACTTGTTTTCAAAAATATAAATTTCGCCACGATTTTATTTACAACATTTCTAAGTGTCGGAGGTGGGATTTTCACAAAATAAAACTTGATAAATATATATTTGATATATATTTTTCATAACAAGACTTGTGTAAATTTTTATAATTATTTTGTTAACTATACAAATATTATTTTTAGGGTAAAAATAATATTACCGAATGTTAATGATTCCAAAATAATACGAACGCCTTCACAATAAATATTAAGTTACAACGGCATTATTAATACCACCCGACCTTTAAACGTAACTTACGCATTTTCGAAAAAATACTAGTGAACTCGTATTTTGACAAGAGTATTATTTTGGGAAAAATAATAAGGATTAAAATATAATATTTTTGGGAAAAATATTTATATTTTGGAAGTAAAGTATTTTTTTGATTAATGAAATAAAATATATTTTATTAAGTGAGACTTAATAATATATTCCGAAAATTCAGAAACGCGTATGTATTAAAACCCCCATCCTTGGGAAGGAAAATGTTTACCAAAATAATTACTAAGTGTAATTACGAAATAGTTGTCTAACTATTTCCCAAAGGCATTAAACCTTAAACTAAGGCACGGCCGTCCGTCTAATAGAAGTTAGTACGTGTAGGTCGTCGCACAGCAGATTGATCAGGAGATTTTCTTGATAGAGACGCACCACTGTGAGTTCATGTCCCCCTTTTCTCTTAACTGTTTTCAGTTTTCTAAACTGCGGGGGTGAAATACATGTTACTATGATTACAAGTACTTTTTACATGGTATGGTTAGCGTAAGGAGGGTTACTACTTAGATCATGTGAGTGGGTAGGCGCAACTTGAGGCCATTAATCCTCATCGTAGGACCGAGGGACAGTAGCGGTAGATCTATCTGGGTGTAGCGAGCCCAGCCCCAGGCCCAACATAACGGACCTCGGGGTGACTTTGTACCCAACGCCAAATCCGCTAGGTTTGAGTCTTCTTACTTGCACTTCACACATATCAATGGCCTTGCAAACCATTGGTGATCTCTTTTTCCTTATTTGCTACATACCAGGATTTTATACATACAAAGGTTTTATTACTCACTTACACATGAACTCGCTCAACAATTTTTGTTGATTTTTCCAACTTACATGTATTTCAGGGAACTAAAGATCTGGCGCGGTATGTTACGTTTTCCCGCTGCATAAGTGTTATGAGGTCATCCAAGTTTAAGGGATGTGACTTTTTCCTGGACGAGTCACAGTTCTTAAACTGCGTTTATTTCATGTTGATGTTGGTGTCTTCTGAACAATGTTTTTAAGTTATCAGGTTGTAGTGTCCGTTGCATGAGTCAACGCTTAAGACAATGTTGTGTTACTTTTGTTTTAAAACTTAAATCAATGGATGATCTTGCATGGTTTTATTTTCATATAGCTTTGTTATGATTAAGCTATGGTATTAAGAAGTTACACCAAATTAACCACGCTTCCGCAAAGCCAGGGTGTGACACAAACGAGACTTCTTGAACAATCCAAACCCAACCACGATATCAGATCTGATCAACACTCTAAAGGCCTTTGAAATGGATGTCACCAAAAGAGAAATGAACCCAGTCGGATACTCTCATAAATCCACCCAATCTGTTGCTACTCCCTATAACCTCCGGCGGTTCAAGCTCACAGCTGCAAATGAATCGAACTTCAACAATGCTTTCGCAAACTTTACAAAGGCTCCACGGTCTAATGAAAAAGTTACTATGGTCGGTGATGCTCAAGCTTTCAAGATCTCTACTGAACATGTTGCTCTGTTTAACACCTTTCTGAGCAGTTATGAAGCACTTATGGTTGGAGAGCTAAAGAGGGAAGTTTTTACCACTGAAGATATGTATCAAGTAGATCCAGACGATATGGAGGAAATGGACTTGAAGTGGCAGATGGAAATGATAACTCTAAGGCTGAAAAAATTTCAAGGCAAAATGGGAAAAAGGCTATCACTGGGGAGAGCTGGCTTTGACATTGAAGCTGCTCCAATGAGAAGGCAAATTGCTATTGAAGGAAGTGAAAATGCTGCAACCAACAATGCGAACGCTTTGGTCGTAGAAGATTATGATTGGGCTGAGGAGATTGCTGAAGCAAAGACTGATGTTAATCGAGCTCTTATGGCAAAGATTTCAGCTGGATTAGCTCCACTTCCATCAAACTTTCTTAGCAACAAAAATGCAGGTATTCCCAAGGGAGATAAATATGTGGACAAAGGGCTGAGGAGCATATCCAACACAACCAAGCCTACAACTGACAAAGGAAAGGAAGAAGTTGTAAAAACCGAGCAAAAGGAGAAGGTTCAAGCAGTTGGCAGCAGTGGAGAGAAAAACAAAGAGCAAGTTCCTGAAGCAGCCATGAAGGTTGAATATAGCAAAGAAAAGGAGGAGAAGGACTTGGTAAACAACATTCCTTATGAGTTCAAAGTCAAGTTATGCTCACAACCATGTGTCAATGCTGTAACTCATTATAAATCTATCAACCGTGAACTAATCAGGGAAAAAGAAAAAAGTTTTGCAATTTAACAAAGAACTAACAAAACGAAGCAGCATATCAGAGAAAGTTAAATTCAACTTTAGCTGAAATGCAAACTTTAAAAGAATTTGTTTTCAGAAAAGATTTTCTCATAAATGACTTAACTGAAAACTAGAGAAATCTAAAAACGAGAACAACAAATTGCAAATTATAATTGATAAATGGAACGTTAGTAAAAAGGCACTGGTTGACATCAAAAATTGCCACCGGCTGACATATAAAAAGGACGACATTGGGTACCAAGATAAATTTGGAAATGAAAGACAAATCTTTCATCCTCCTCACAGCAAAAACTATGTACCCATGCCCACTCCTCATCTTGATAATGATTTAATTGATAAAAATGATTTAGTTGCTCAAAATAACGTTTGTGGAAATGATAAATTACTAACGATTTTGAAAGCAATGTAGATGTGATTGAATTTGAGGAGAATGTGTGCGATGATGATTGTGGTAGCAAGAAAATAGGAATAGGGTATTCAGGATACAGTTACACCATTGTTAATTGGTTCGCCCGGAACTGTGGCAAAATAAACAAGACTTTTATTCTGGATGAATGTAATAATTATCTAACTAGGACGGCTGACTGTATTAAACCTAGTTTAAATATTCGGGATGACTATATAAGGCCTAAGCCTAAACCTATAACCCAAGACCATGAGAATGTAGTGGTTTGAATGTTTTGATTTACACTCTGCTTTCTGTGATGAAAATTTGTGCGTGACGTGACAACCCTCACAATTACAGGTATCCGTACACTTAATTAATGTTTAATTTGTGCTTAATGACTGTGCTTGATTACAACTGTTGATTTAACTGCATACTGATTCCTGTTACATACATACATATGCATCACATTTCATACTGTCACTACATTTATTACACACAAACATTAGTGATAACCTTGATGCACAAAGCACAGTTACCACACTGAGCAGATAACCCAGAGACATGCTGACAATGCCAACACCTAGACAGACAATGTTTTTGAGGCCAGAATGAGCCAGAAATAGAATACTACACTAGTAGGGAGTGTAGGGAAGTGAGGACCATAAAACTGCGTCACTAGGTGATAGTTATAGTGCCGGGAAGTGCCTAAAACATAGTCTAAATGCAGAATTCTGCACTAGATAACAAAATTCAGCATTTAATGATGCTAGTAAAGTGCAAAAACTTGACAAATTAGTCCTAGATACTTTCCAAAGTGCTGGGAATTAAAAGTGTCACTAAAAGTATTATAAAAGACACCTTATGGATTAATTTAGCACTTTAACGGAACAACACCCAACCGAACAACCGGACTTTACTCGGAACACAAAAATATTGTCAAACACATTGTTTTTATTTTTCTGAGCTAGTCATGGTCCCCGAATACTATAACACCTTACATAATACCCGGTACACACTAAACACTGGATATAACATTAAACTCCCACTAGTTAACTTATTACCCACAAATTTACATCTTCCCCCCCCCCATCATGTGGTAACCGTCCACTTAGGGACCCATTATAAGGTTTTCTTTCCTTTTTTTTTAAATCTTGCCAATTCCCCATGAGATCACCTAGGGAATATGAAGACTTTGATTGGACGCGCACCCACCATCCACACTTACACATAGCACCCTAATTACTTACACTAACCCCCCCCCCCAAATTCTTTACTGATTTCGACTCACATAGTCCCACACGATATTTATTTGAATTTTGTGCTTTTCCCATGCAATCTCTAGTGAGATTATGTATGTACTATGGTTGACATATTAACCATAGGATAAAAAGGATTGGAATTATAAAATAACCAACCAACTCAAAACTACTTTCTCCTCTCCTCCTAACAAGGCTCGGCCGAACCCCCTTGCCACCATCACTATTTTTTTGTTGCCATCTCAAGTGTTCCAAGGTTATTACAAGGTGCAAGAAGCCAATTTAGAAGGTGTGCAACACTCGGATCGTCAAGGACCTCTCCCGTTTGCCTTTAACCACTCATTTTTCATCTTGTTTCTTCCCTTGCTTCAAAGCTAGTAGTAAGCCTCTTTAATCATCTTTTATTTTATATTTATGGTGGTTAATAGTTATGTTGTGATGTAACCACAAGAACACTAAAAAGATCATGAACACAACTTAAACATAAAGCTAATATTAAGATGAAATGGGATGAACTCTTGACAAAATAAAGTTGTTTTGATGTTGTTATTGTTTATTTGATGATTGCTAGTAATAGGGTGTTTAACATCATGGATGAACTTGTTAAAGTAAGATTAAAAACTTAAGTTAACAAGTTCGGGGGTGATTAGTGGACTATATAAAAAGATCACCTCCATGTTTCAACATAAACTTGGTAACAAAGTGATTTCTTGAAAAAAAATAAGTGAACTAAGTGGGTAGATGGTCGTATGGACCCGAGATTTACAAATGATTTTTCTAGACAAACCAAGTTAAAAGACGGGTTTTTGAAAAGTCATGATTTTTACACCATTTGTGGAAGAATTAAGTATATACTTGTAAGACATGAAAAAGTTGTAAATGGATATTTTTGTAAAATAAGTTCACAAGTTGTGAACCTCTAAAAATCCCGAGAGCGAAATTTTTACAAAAATAAACACACCTTGGAGGGTGACTAAACCCACTAAATACACCACTAAATTACTACGCATTTTTATGAAACACCAAGTTTATGTTGTCATGAAAAATGCATTGTTTTTGGCACTTGACTAGTGTAATATTGTCTAGTAATTTGTTGGTTGACTTAAACGATTTCCGAAAAGAAAATGATATGCTAGTAAGCATGGACACCTCCGTTTACCAAGGAAACTCTGGCGAAATTTTCTAAAAATCCAACACTTAGAAAATATTTTTCTAGACAAGCATTACTAGTATAATTTATATCTTGTTTTTCAAATATAAACTTCGCCATATTTTTGTTACCAAAAATATAAAGTAACGGAGGTCGATTTTATAAATAAAAACGGATAAAATATATTTAGAGTATATATTTTACACTAATACACTTGTGTGAGTATTAGCATACTTTGTGAACTAGTTGTATTATTTTTAGGGTAAAATAATATAACTTGACAAATACCATGAAAAATACATATATTTTGGGAATATGATATTTTTGGACACATAATTTAAATATATTTTTCTAAGTGGGACTTAAAATATATTTTTCGGAATTACAAGTGTACATGTATAAATACCCCCATCCTTGGGAAGGAATATACATATAAAATACTTGAGAAGTGTGGATACGAAATAGTTGCCTAACTATTTTTCCTAAAAATAGAAGTTAAGTTAAAATAATAATTATTATTTTAACAAGTAGCCAAACTTGGGATAATATCAAAGTAACGCAATTCAAAACATTAAACTCTAAGCCAAGGCACGGCCCATCCGTCTAATAGGCATTAGTACGTGTAGGTCGTCGCGTAGCAGATCCAGTTTGGATTGACGACTATTTCAGGAGACGCACTTCTGTGAGTTCATGTCCCCCTTTTCTCTTACTGTTTTCAGTTTTATATTTCGGGGGTGGAATACATGTTACAATTATTACAAACAATTTTATACATGGTATGGTTAGCTTAAGGAGGGTTACTACTTAGATCATGTGAGTGGTGGGTATAACACTTAAGGCCATTAATCCTCGTCGTAGGACCGAGGGACATGAGTGATAGATCTATTTGGGTGTAGTGAGCCCACATCCATGAGGCCGGGGCGGCCCATAGAGGTGACTATGTCTTCCAGCCGGAAGCCCGGTACAACTTTGCTAGGTTTGAGTACTTCCTGCACCATTTCACACATACCAGTGGTTTTGCAACCCATTGGTGATCTCTTTTTCCTTATTGCTACATACCAGGGACTTTTATACATACTTTAAAGGTTTATACATACTCACATACACATGAACTCGCTCAACTTTTTGTTGATTTTTCAAACTACATGTATTTCAGGAAATTAGTGGATCTGGCGGAGAATGCGTTGTGTGAAGCTGCGTAGTGAATAATGATGCCATCCAGGTTTAGGAGGTGTGACCCTTGCCTGGACGGGTTACACGTCTTTAAACCATGTTTTTATTCAAGTCTTTTGTGGTGTCATGTGAACACGTTTTAATTATGTCATGGTTGTATTTTGTTTCATGTGTCAACTTTTAAAACAATGATGTTGTGGAAACTTTAAACTTAATGAATGGATGACTATCATGTGTTTTATTTTCATATAGCATTGTTATGATTGTGCTATGGTATTAAGAAATCACACCAAAATAAACCCACGCTTCCGCAAAAGCCAGGGTGTGACACGTGAATCTCCAGTATTTGTTCCAGAATTGAAACAAAACATATTCGGAAAGTTCCACACTGAGGAAATTCCAGAATTTGTTCCATCTCATACAGGTATGTCAAATTCTGACAAGGAGTCAATAGAAGAAAGTAGCAATGAAGACTCATGCACAACAACTTCAGAGAAGAGTGAAGAAAGCTCGAGTGGAGATCAAAGATCCGACATCTCAGCAGACAGTGAAGATGATGAAAAATGTATAGAATATGAGAGCCGTCTTGAAAAGAAAATGAAGAAAATCAAGAGTTCAAGTTCAACTGCATCATCAGACAACATATCATGCAGTTCAAGACTCTCATCACATACATCATCTTCCAACGTATCAACCTCTAAGAAGAAAAGAGCACGTTGCACCAAATGCTTTCGCTGTGGTCATTTAGGACACATAGCGAAACAGTGCAAAAACAAGAAGTTTTCAAAACCGAATCAAAATTTCGCTAAAAATATTACCGAGCAATTTGACAGTTTTAAGAAATCGGTTAGAAATATTGTTAACACAATTTTTTTTTGGAAAAGAAAAGAAGATATTATCAAGGAAAATCATTATAAATTAAAAATGAAACAAGTTTGGGATCCGATCGTCAACTAACTTTTATATATATTTTCTTCTTCTTGTTGTATAACAGAATAAAATGCAAAAATGGCTTCAAGACGTTAATGGAATACATGTGGCATGTAGACAGTGGGTGCTCAAGGCACATGCCAGGTTTGAATGATCTTCTCACGAACTTTAGATTTATCGATGGTGAATTCGTATCATTTGCCGGTGAGGAAAAAGGAGGAAAGATAGTAGTGGACTTGGAAACGTCGTTTCAGATGCAATTAGTCTAGAAAATGTTAACTATGTCCCATAATTGTGTTACAATCTTATGAGCGTATCACAAGTTCGTGACAAAGGAATATCGGTTCTATTCAATGATGCAGAATGTGTTTTTCTCAAGCCTGGCTACTCAGTTCCTTCCGAGATGATCATACTCAAAGCACCCCGTCAAAATAATACATATGTTCTAAACATGAAAAATGCCAAGCCAACTGAACATATTACCTGTTTAATTTCTAAGGCATCAGAATCAGAATCACTGCTTTGGCACAGACGAACGGGGCATGTGAATTTCAAAAATATGAATAAACTTTCAAATTTAAATTTAGTAAGAGGTTTGCCAATTAAAGAGTTTCCTTTTTAGAAAAATGTATCTGATGTGCCCAAGGCAAGTAGCACAAAAAGCCACACAAGTTCAAAGCAGTGAACACGATTACTTCTCCATTACAACTGATACATATGGATCTTTTTGGTCCTATTAGCGTTAAAAGTTTAGCTAAAAGTTCTTATTGATTAGTGATTACATATGATTTTTCTCTATTTTCATGGGTCTATTTTATTGAAGCTAAGAGCGAAACCGCTGACATCTTGAAGACCTTCATTCCTATGATCGAGAATGTCATCAAACTGAAGGTTAAATCTATCAGAAGTGATAGCACAGAATTAAGAACCAAACGTTTATCTCCTTCTGTGAGGAAAAAGGGATTCGCCTTCAGTATAGTGCAGCAAGAACTCCTCGGCAAAACGACGTTGCAGAAAGAAAGAACAAGACACTTATCGAAGCTGCTCGAACAATGCTTGTAGATTCCAAGTTACCAATTATCTTTTGGCCCATACAATCAACACAGCATGCTACGTATATTGTTCGCTGAAAACTCTGTGGGTTTGTGGCTTTAGTCATCTGATAATACTTTGATAACATATCTACCTACCTTTGACTACTTTTTTGCATATGCGAATATCATGTTATTACATTTGGTTTTATATTTTTCTACTAAAAAAACTTATTACATTTTTGTACTTTGTCAAAACTTTTTTATTGTGTAAAATCCAAATTTTTGACCACGTGTCACACATGATTCATTCACCATTTTGTGTTATCTCAATATTGCGTTACCACCCTCCATCAATCTATGTACCATTCACTCAGTTTTTTATATGAATAAAGAAAAAAAATCTTTAAAACATCTACTAATAAAATAAAAATAAATCCAAATATAATATTAATACAGATATCTTTTTTCAAGACGTTGCATAACACACACAAAAAAAAAACCCTTAATCAAACACTACATAATAAAAAAAAACTTGGTTACATTTATATTTATATACTATTAATTTGAAACATTTGTATACATCTTTAGTTGTAAGTTGTGTTTCAATGTTTGTACCCTAATCAAATCTTGGTTGTAAGATGTGCTTAAGTGGTTGTACCTTAATAATGTATGCATGTTTAGTTGTAAGTTGTGCTTAAATGTTTGTACCTTAATCAAATATTGGTTGTAAGTTGTGCTTAAGTGGTTGTACCTTAATCAAATAATGGTTTCATTACCTTACCAAATTCAATCTATTTTTTATGCATGTATGGCTGTAAATCGTGCTTAAATGGTTGTACCCTAATCAAATAATGGTTTCAATATCTTACCATATTCAATCGATTTGATCTATTCAAAATTGTGTTGTTTTATTTGTAAACTAGCCTAAGACCCCGCGAGCTACGCGGGTGGCTAAACACCAACTAAACACATAAAATAATTTAAACGTAGAAACGTTAAAGTGTGATTTGTTAAGCCTAATATTTTGAGACAATTGAGCACGTCCCAATAGTACATCTACATAATGTTCGTTACAAATTAAGTTTTTGTCAACTAAACCTTCATGATGTTTTTATAATGTCTTCTTTAACTCCATTATCGCATTCATCCTCTGACATTATCAATTCCAATCAGGACGACTTAAAATTTAAAGCTCTATTGCTAGATTATTAAAAAGAGTTAATTACTGTTTTCGTCCCTGTGGTTTGTCAAAAATCACTATTTCAGTCCATTAGTTTAAAAATTGCGATTTCAGTCCTTGTGGTTTCACTTTCGTAACCATTTCAGTCCACCTCGTAACCATTTCAGTCCCTGTACTTACAGAATAAATGGATTGAAATGGTTACGAAAGTGAAACCACAGGGACTGAAAATGGTCACGAAAGTGAAACCACACGGACTGAAATCGCAATTTTTAAACTAATGGACTGAAATAGTGATTTTTAACAAACCACAGGACGAAACAGTAATTAATCAAAAGAGTTAATTACTGTTTTATATACATGAAATTAATTTGAAAAAAAATAGATTCTTACTTAAGTGTAAGAACAACTCAAACGGGTTCTTAGAGATATCAATTGGTTAGCTACCCTCCAACACTTGATTTGCTATAAATCCCTTTTACTGTTATAGAAAAAAATAAGGTTATAACCCGAAATTTTCCGGGTAGGAAAATTTAATTTATAACAAATAAAAGTATAAAAATAACACTTTAACATCTAAAGTATCATCTTTTCCTTTTCTCCATCATAATTTTTTAATTGGTTTCTTAAACTTTTTCTTGTTGTAAAGAGCCATAAAAACATACAAAAGCAAAAATGTAAAGTAAACGTCTATATTTAGAGCATTTACATTGGAACCTCTATTCTGTATTATATAGAGAAAATAATAGAGTAAACAACAAAAATACCTTCACATTGGAATTTCTATAATAGAAAAAAAATTAAAGTAAAGTACACCTCTATATTTATAGGGTCACATACATTCAACCCTCAATATTATTATTCTGAGTGTATAATATCTAATATGATTTTGAAAAGCTTCATTTATACCACAGCCTCACCAATTTTGAAAAGACCCATTTTTAAAAAAAAGACTCATTTCATCACAACCTGTTTTAATCGAGTTAATCACAGGTTATCCTCTAAATATCTTTTGACATCTATACATAAAATAAATACAAACAAACTAATCATAAGTCCGTCTTTAAACAATTTTTCAAAGTTTACCTACTTGAGCAATTAGAGATAAATATAAAGCAAATCACCCGTTAGGTAAAAACGGTTGAAATTGTGTTTTTTTTTCAGTAAACCAAACTTTATTAATCACCAAAAGAGGCATACAAACAACAATTAAGTTTCCAAAAAACACACTAAGATACATCCAAAATACTCTTACCCCATTACACATCCAATCACTTTAAAAAAATTATCTGTACACAAACACTAACCAAAGTCTAAACCAGAGAAAATGGACCAGATTGAGAGATTGACGCCTATCGATCTGTTAATCATCCACCAGAGAGTAGCCTCCTTAATGTCTTGCACTATTTTAGTTTGAAGAGCATCGACCCCTTTGAAGATCTTATCATTTATCCTTAACCATAGCCTTCATATTGTCATGAGAAATACAATATAAATCGGCCTTTTTTTTTTCGTGGGCGTATCCAGACTAATTCAACATACACAAAAACCTTCCAACATATTGATCTAGCGAAGATACGTGAAGCGAACAAAAGACAGGAAGAGCAGCTTTTATATTTTTTTTATCATACATGTAATCATTTTATAAATAATGCTATACAAAATTACAGGAAGAGAAACTGTTACAGTTATTTTTTTATAATATCAATCATAATGTTATACACATCTTATCGTAGCTTAAACACATTTATTCAGATTATGGCCCAATTTGATCAGATTCTAAAAAACGAAAAAAGATTATCATGAGATACTGTAAAACTGGGGTTTACGATGTAAACCATAAAAATAACAAATTAATTTAAATGATTAGCCTTGCAGAAAACCCAAATCGGGAAAGTTTACCTGAATCGTTAACGAAAAAAATCAGACTCAGATTTGGTTACTCAAGCGGATATTAATCACTGGAATAAGATTGGGTATCAAACATAAGAGCACACATGAGTTGATTAATGGAACAAAATGGTGAGGAGAAGAATATACATCAGTGAATCGAATAGAGATCAGTTTCCCATAGGATCCCATTTAAGATATATAGATATATAGATATAGATAAAGAACGGTGCAAGATATACCTTTCCTTGAACTTCTCATAGGATCTCATTCAAGAGTTCCTTGTAGGGGAAGGAGTCTGAAAGAAGCTCATCACCTAAAATTACAAAACACAATTTGAATTAGATATGCAACTCGAGTACAAAAACAATAGTCGAAGAAGACTCGAAGCATCCCTAAAATTACAAATAATATAGTCAAAGCATCTCATAAAAAAACATTAAGATTTCAAAGCGTTCAAAATTTAAAATCAAACACAATAATGGTTTACTTCAAAATTTAAATTTAAAATAATGATTGACTTCAAAATTTAAAATTTAAAATCTGACAATCAAATCACTAATATCCAATCCCGTAAATCAAGCAAACTTATTAGGAAAGTCTAACTTTTCAAATTTAAATTCAATTTACAGATTCGAAATTTAAAATCAAACACATTAATGGAAAACTTTCAAATTTAAATTTAAAATAATAACTGACTTCGAAATTAAAAATTTAAAATCAAACACAATAATAGTTTACTTCAAAATTTAAATTTAAAATAATGATTGACTTCAAAATTTAAAATTTAAAATCTGAAAATCAAATCACTAATATCCAATCTCGTAAATCAAGCAAACTTATTAGGAAAGTCTAACATTGCCAAGCAAAACCAACCGACATAGAAACAAACTCATAAGAGAGGGAAAAAATATAAAACAAAAAAAGGAGGGGTTTCAAAAAACGTGAATGAATTTATTTATAGAAACACTACAAATTTTCCGGAAATTAATACAATACCAAATTTATTAGAAATTAAAAAATACAGCCAAAATTAAATGAGCATAAAGTATGAAAAAAACATTATACCGGATAAAAAATAGGAAAAAAAAACAATAAAACTAAAATTTTTGCTTAACATGTTCGACGAAGTTTAATATTCCGGCAATAGCATAAAATTTAGGGTTAACCATGAAAAATTAAAAAAACAAAACAACAGAATCATTAATACATATTAATACAATAAAAAATTTATTAGTAAAAAACAAAGATTTTCAAATTTCAAAAAATATCATAGTTTGATTTGCCAAAAAAAAAAACAAAATAAATTAAAAATTATAGAGATTAGCATAAATGATGAAAACTATCATTATATCAGATCAAAAAACACAAAAAAAAAAAAAAACGATAACATTAAACTTACATCTTGTGTTCGAAGAAGATTCAAACTCCTGCAATTGCATAAAAATTAGGATTTATCATGAAAAAACAAAAAACAAAATAAAAAAATCAGTAAGAGCATCACTCTTTCAAAGACATCAAGAATAGATCCATTAATAAGATTAGATTCGAAAAATTTAAATCATCATCAGCAACACAAAAATACAGAAAAATGATTAAAAAAGTGTGATTAAGCATTTAAAATACATAACAATCTAATCTAGTTTACATACCTGCAGAATAAGTGGAATGATCTACAAAAAAAAAAAAGAACAAATTCTGAGAAACTTGAAAATTAATGTGATTGTCGAAAATTATGGAAACTAACACAAAATTTGGAAGCAATTAAAACTTTAATATAAGTTATCTTGATAAATTTGGAAATACGTTACAATTTAGACAACTTTGATAAATATCCATAATTTACCTAAATAGTTAAATATTATTCAAACTTAAATTCAAAACCAATGAGGTTAATATATTCATAATATAATCAATATCTAAATGATTGGGAAAGAAAATCAATCACAAAAAATACAGAAAAATGATTAAAAAAAGTGCGATTAAGCATTTAAAATACATAACAATCTAATCTAGTTTACATACCTGCAGAATAAGTGGAATGATCTACAAAAAAAGAAGAAGAACAAATTATGAGAAACTTGAAAATTAATATGATTGTCGAAAATTATGGAAACTAACACAAATTTTGGAAGCAATTAAAACTTTAATATAAGTTATCTTGATAAATTTGGAAATACGTTACAATTTAGACAACTTTGATAAGTATCCATAATTGATATAAATTTCAAAAATTCAAATTTTGAAATAATCAGTCAAAACGATTTACCCAATCATTTTCGGTACCAATTTGGTACCCACCTTTTGGCGTTTTCAGAATCGTTACTTTCGGTTCGACACCGGTCCAGCACCATACCTGTATTTACTGATTTTTACCTTCAAATACCATACTGTATGGTACCTAGCATTTTCGGTGTCAATACCTAATTTCAATGATTTTCCGGATCGGTACTTTCGGTGCCGTTATCGATACCGAGCTCATCCATATTTTAACGTGTTGGCACCGTAATAACTAAACTGAAAACAACCGAATTTCCAACGTGTAGGACGTGTCGGTCCTATTATTATATATTAGATTATTTAAAAGCATTTTTAGGAAGAAGTGACTATCGTTACCACGTCATTTTTATTTATGTTTTGATATTTGGTATCTACTTGCCATTAGGTCCCCGCCGCAACGCGAGGGCGAAAAATCTACTAGTGTTCTTAATGAAATATCAAGCTAAATGTTTTTTTTTGAACGACAAATTTGGATCACTGACGGACCATTGGAGTATCATCGTGCCACCAACGGAACCACCCGATCATATCCATTTCCACTAGGCATAATGCCTATACACCAAATATGGGAAAAACCACCTTTGTGGGAATAGAACTCAAGACCTATTGGTCCCAAAGTCTTATCCCACCACCAAGATGCCACTAGGCTATAAAGCCATGGACATCAAGCTAAATGTTAAATGAAATTTTATAATAAACACAAAATACAAAAACTAGAGTCAATTTGGATCGCCAATGAGGTAGTGGTGGAGTGGTAAGAGAGAGTCTTGGTGTTCTAAGGGACCCAAGTTCGATTCTTGCCCTCCCCATTATTTTCTGCGGCACCTGGTGATGATGGGAGACTAGGCGAATGGGTAGAGATCGCTAGTTCGATTCTTGAACTGAGCGGGTTTTACCTCATCGCACTGTCGTGCCTTCGGGCGAGTGTTCACGGGCTTCGGCCCTAGGTGAGGGTTTTCCCCGGTTTGGAGGCGAATGTATCCCGATGTGGTAAATTTCGTCAGTAACCCGTTTGGAGGATTCGTTGGCCGTTCAAAAAAAAAAAAGAGTCAATTTAGATCATGCAAGGTGAGCTTGCGCGAAATTCTTTACAAGTGGAGTGAAATGTTACAGTGCCCAAGACCAACGCCGCGATATTCCTACATGGGTCATCCGTACACGTCAAATCCCATGATGCTATAGAAGATATATAACACATGACCTTACAATAGTAGTATTTCTTAATAGCATATAACTTGTATAATTCTAATATTTTCGTAGGCTTCCTTTTACTAATAAGTCAAGAAATAACATACCTAATTTATATTTGAGCCACTTTCAAAAGATTTAATATGTATAGATCGTATTGTAAACGTTAGAAATGAAAAATTAAAAGATATCTTTTGGTCAAATATCCTCCGCGGAAACGTGTTGATGGATTAAACGTGTAGTAACTATGTTAATATATTAATCCTTATATAATAGATGTTGACCACAAAAGAACAATACTAAGAGTGTCGCTCACCAAGAAGGAAAGGAGACGAGAATAAAATATAGAAGGAAAAGGGTAAAGGCCATAAATTATGAGTACTTGTAAATTTCATCAACAACTCATACTAGTTTTATTGTATTTTATCACCCCTAATTAATGGTTAATAGTCGCTGTCACTCACAACTATCACTTTGACACCCACCACCTGCAACTTAACACTTCGATTGTCCTATCACCCCGTCGTTAATCAAACACTAACTTAGTTAGTTTTTTATCATACGTAGCCAATTTTAAAAACAAGCCACGTCATCAAAAATTGGCTACGTAGGATAAAAAAACTAACTGAGTTAGTGTTTGGTTAACGCTAGAGAGACAGGATAACTGAAGTGCTAAGTTGGGGGTGGTGGGCGTCAAAGTGATAGTTGGGGGTGACAACGGTCAATAGCCAATGGCTAGGGATGATAAAATACAATAACCCGCTTTTTATAAATTTTTTTTTTTGCAATTTATAAAGAAGTGACAACACAGCTTGATAAATTTAATGGTGAAAAATATGGTTTCATTCTTGTCTTGAAAAAAAAAAGCTCCATTTTTAGAAAAAAATTGTGTAAAGACACGTATCCGGTGTAACTTATTATGTGACATGTCGTAATTTGAAAATTAGAAAGTTGAGTTAATAGACATCCAAATACAGATAATAAATTACCCTACCCCCTCTCTAAAAAAATCATGGGTTGGCAACATAACATAAATTTAATAAGTTTTTATATGTTCATTAAAAACATTATTGGTAGAAGTGTTAAGATACACATTTACATAGACATAAGTTGAAGAATAATGTTCTAGACGATAAATTGAATTGGCTAAATGTTGAAGTTATACTATGCTCAATTTAAAGTATGCATAGTTATCGACTTCTGCAATAATATTGCAATAATATAAGGGTGGAGGGTATAGTCAATCAAACCTAGGGTGTTTGAGTGAAATCCTACCCAATAATATTATGTCATGTTAACTCCCCATTCTACTCCTCATTTTACACTCAATCACTAGGTATGATCAAACACCCCTCAATTAAAAAAAAAAAAAAAACTTGATTGGTCTCTCCTCTCCTCTCCTCTCAATCACACTCAATCCAATTCGGTGAAAGGTCACCGATTTCGACACCCTCTCTCTTGGTCACCGTGCTCCTTCAAACACATGGTATAGTCACCGATTCGGTGACTCTACTCACCGCAGAAGTCCCCGAAGGTTATACCCTCTACCCTAATGTAATAGGAAGTTATACGAGTATTAAAGTAACTTTGGATAAACAAATTATGTATTATTATTATTTCTTTAACAATGATTATTTACACCCAAATACCATTTAATATTGTACTTAAAATAATTTGAAGTCCATCACTTTTATAAAAACTTCAAACACCCTACTACTAGTTAAAAGAAAAACTTCAGTTCAAACAATGGTGGTGGAAGAAATCAAAACTGGCACTTTTTGGTGGATGACTCGAAAGCGCAAACGGACAGATATCAACTTGGAGAACTGGTGCAGGTTTAGCGGCTTTAATTTTGATTAATTGTTGTTTATGTACTTTTTTTCGCTGTACATGTACATGGGCCTTTTAGCTGCTTGCTAAGGTCATAGGGTGTGGGATAAAGCCTCTATGGGCTTTATCAGAACACATCAACGGCACGTCAGATCCATGTCAGCCAGGGAGCTTTATCACGTCCTTCCTTAACTTGCAGGGTGTGGGATAACGCCCCCTATTAAATAAAATTAAAAAAAAGATTTTATTGGATGAAATGCATGTGGGCCCCGCCTGAACACAGATTCTTCCTCGTTACCATGGTGGCGGACAGCCCATGGCGCCCCGGTTTAAGTTGCAGGGCGTGGGTGGTGGCGCTAGGGGGGGGGGGGGGCTATCGGAAGTGAGGTGACACGGTGGCGCCCTTCATACCCTCCGGCCTAAAGGCTTTTTCTTTGTTTGGTTTGGTTTTATAAAGTCTCCTTTGGCCGGTCAAAAAAAAGTTCAAAGAAAAACGAAAAATGGTAATCAATCTAAAATAAATGAGATGTAAGTTTTAAAGTATCTTAATATCTAAGTACTTAATCAAAACACTGATAAATCATATAAAAGTCAAGAAATATATTGTCCAAACAACAAAATTAAACTATAATACAAATTACATGAACATAATTGGACTAATAATTCATACCAATAACAAATATGGTTTGGTAGTAAGATACATATATTGGTGGGTAATAGGAGTTGATTTTGAGTAAGATAGTTGTTTAAAAAAATAGGTCACATAAATAGAAAAGGCCTAAAATTAAAAGGAATATTATCACACTCACGTCGTAAACAAAATAGAGATATCCATCAACTTCAAAATCCTTTACAAACAAGACAAAAAAAATTAATAATAATAATAAAAAGACAGCTAATTTATCGCTTTGAGATGTCCTCCAAACGATTTGTTATTTTACAGTGTTTGCTTGACGCTATCATCAATCGTCGTGCAACATTAGAAGTTGAAATTTAAGTTTTTGGCATTAAGGAATAACAATCGAAAGAGTTTTTATTAAGATAGACTCGAATTTTTTCTTTGAAAAGAAAACTTTAATAAAAAACACCAACCCACAAAATGGAACGGACACATAAGATATACTCGAATTGCTATAATTATTTTATTTCAAGAATAAACACTTCATTTTAAAAGAGATATATCCATAAAGAGAACAGCAGCTTGTCAATGCATGCCTAACACGATGGATTTTAGGTGAGAGAATTTATGGGTCATAGAACACATTAAAAACAAAAAATGTATTTCAAGTGTTAGTTTTAATGTATTAATTGCTTGAAACATTATAACAAAAATATGTAATAATCTATAAACTAAAAGCTGTTTTCGATAAAGATTAGTTGAATATTATTTAAAAGTTTTGGAAAGGAAAATTTATAACATAACTTTAACAAATTTACCTTTTGTTTATAGATTCAATAATTTGGATATACTTTAAATGATTCAAATAATTTCTTAATAGTCGTTATTGTTACAAAACACTTGATCTGTCAGTGAAGCCTATACTCATGTTAGGTTTTCCTGCGAACTTTGTCCAGTGGATTCTACCTTCATCGAAATGATTACCGTAGGTAAAAGTCCTCTTTAACATAAATAAATCATTATAACATATGTTGTTTTAAAAAATACTATACTTGTTAATATTACCATTGGGGTTGATTGCCCATAGACAATAGGAGAAACTCATATCTAGTAAAAAGTAAAAATAATTTTATTATTTTTTTTTGTTAAAAAGCTATACTTTTTGATATTGTATTTAATTAAAATGTTTTAAGTTCGTTATTATGCTATGTATTTTCGGATGGACCTCAAACTTTAACTTTTTTTAAAAAAAATTAGATTTAAGGTAAATCACATAAATTATGCACACCCAGAGGCGGACCCACATTGGTGCCACCGGGGTCCCCGGACCCCAATCTTTTTAAAAAAAAAAATAGTAGATTCGATATATTAAATTGTATATGGACCCCATAAATAAAATTAGGTGGACACCATAAAAATAAAAAGAAAGCTGGTGTAGTGGTAAATCTTCCTCTTTTCCACCAAGAGGTTATGGGTTCAATCCTTGATAAGCCCATTTTTCTTATTTTTTTTTAAAATCTAGTTCAAACCTCACTTTAACTTGACCCGAACGAGGACCGACCCGAAAATGGACCCCATTGAAATGAAATCCTGGGTCCGCCACTGTGCACACCTTACAATATTTGAAAAACAAAACAAAGACCATTTCGACCAAATTAATAAAACCTTTAAATACTCTTTATTCAACATTAAATAAATAATATTTTTTTGACAGGTATTAAATAAATAATATGCAAACCAAAATCAGTAAAACAAGTTTAGATTGAAAATTTAACATCTCTTTTAAAATAAATAAAATGGTTTTTTTTAACGCCTAAGAAATTTTATTCAAAAACGGCTAGCAAGAGGTTATTTAATTGTTGCTTTCCTGATAGAATTACGCGATGATCCTCTTAGATGCCAGCTGGTGAAGGCTACCGGTCAAGCTGGCTCTTTAATCCTACGTGGAGATAGTGACTTTCTATTGTCAATTTGCCATGCTGGAACGAAACTCTAAGGCAATTAATTTTTTTTGAAGTTTTATTTAAATATTGAGACAAATAGGAGTAATAGTAAGGCTGATGGATCTGGTATAAAGCCTCTAGGGTTCTTATCATGCCAGCGTTATATCAGTGTCATGTTATATAGGGGGCTTAAGTCTTTCCCTTTAGACCGTGGGGTATGGTGGGGCAGGGGTTTGGGCCTTTGGGGCATGGGTTGACACGTGAACTTCGAGGAGCACCGCTGGTCACGTGTGAGTTGGGTCGGTATGACGGGGCGTGGCTAGCCCGCGTAGGTTGACAACCTGTCAATTATTATAAAAAAATGAAAAAAAGCCTAAAATTATTATAAAAATACACACAAAATTAAAAAAAACCTAAAATTATTATTAAAATTTCCTAAAAATTACAAAATCCTACAAAAAAAAAAGGATTACAAATCTAAAAAAAACATAATTAGACATATAAAAAAACCCCTAATTAAGCGTTAGGTAGATTTCGAACAGGGTGAGTTTGTCAAACGGCTTCCGGTCCTTGCCCCGGAACTCGATGTTGGCCACCGCCACCACGTCTTCGTCACTTATATCACCGCCCGGGACGCTGTCGTAGTAGGCTTTAAAACAGTCGAGCTTCGGCCGTAGCTCGCGCCACTTGTGTTGGCACGCGTTTAGATTGTGCCAGTAGCTAGCGAAAGCTTCCGGCCAGTAACGGGTCTCACCGGGTTGGCGGCCCTTCATCGCGTCCACGGCGCTCGTTACAAGTGCTATCTCTTCCTCGTGCGTCCATGTGGCCATTTTTCAAGTGTGGGTAGCGGGTTCGGGTAGGTGGAGTGAAGGGTTGGGGTAGCGATGTGGACATGCGGTAGGGGGGGGGGTTTATAGTAGTTGGGGTATCCGTTTGGCTTGGCCAAACGGTTATTTTTTAAATTTAAATCCTAGTCAACTAGCCTAGCCAACCCAGCCAATGAGAGCCGGCCACGGAAGACCGCTAGGCCCGCCCAACGCCCGGGCTGAAACCCCCGCCCAAAGGGCCACGCCGAAACCCAAGCCCATCCGGGGTGGTGACTTGGGCGTTTGTACCCAACCCAACCCACGCCCCAACCCCCACCCCATACCCCATAATCTTAACTTGTATGCAATGGTTTAAAGCCCCCACTATCTTTACCTAATTATTATTTTTTATTTAAATTTAAACATTACTTAATTTTAATATATTAATTTAAATTTAAATTTAAATAATATGAAAAAATTTGAAACTCATAATTTAAAAAAAAAAATACGTCACTAAAAAATACAATGCTTAAAGGGTTAAACTAGGTTAAACTAAAAATACACATCATCACTCGTCGTCTCTTCTTTGTTCACGATCAAACCATAGGTGCTCGGTTAGATCAGCTTGAAGGTTAAGGTGTGTGTCCATGTCACGTATCCTCGCTCGGATAACTTCTTTTTGAGCGTATGTGAGTAGTGGGTTCATCGGTTGGTTGCCTTCATTATAACTTTCTTCACAAAACGCTCTGTCCGAGTCCTCCAAAATCATGTTATGCAAGATGATGCACGTATACATGACATTTCTCATTTTACTATTTTCAAGTATCGTCGACGGTTGGGCAATGATAGAACATCTCTTTTAATACACCGAAAGCCCACTCAACATCTTTTCTTGCCGACTCTTGTTTCTTCTTGTAATACAATCTTTTCTCGTCATCTGGACACGAAAGTGTCTTCACCAACGTCGCCCATGTCACACCCTAACTGATGGCAGAAACATCGGGATGAGACGAAAACTAGATTGCAAGAGACTTCATAACACTATGTGACAATATAATTTAAATTCAAATTTCATTTTAATACTAAATGTCATACAAGATTCAATAAAAAGACAACAATTGTTTCATAACATAACATCGAAATAACAAAATTAATTTAGGTGTGTATCTAAGTCCACCTAAATTGCATTTCTTCTCATCATCAACTCAACAATCTACCTGCAACATGTATTAAAATATCAACAAAAGTTGGCGAGTATACAAGTTTTGTTACATAGCATAATATAGAATAAAAAGTGCTCATATCCAAAATGATTCATAATATGCGAGTACTAGTATGCAAAATGGTGTACAATATCTTCAAACCCAAGTATACAATGCGTTAAAATAGCCTATCCCAATAGAGTAGCGGGAGGTAACATGTTTACCTTAACAATACCCAAAGACTAATGCGCGGTGCGTTAATCCTATAGCGCTATAATTGTTAAGGTAGGCTAACAAAGTTAATGAGCATATAACAACCAAATAGTTTACATAGCATACAAAACAAGCATCACATATAGTCTTATGTTTAGCATGAATAGAGTATGTTTAAAATAGTTTAAGTGTCATGTGATTTGGGATAATATACATGTTGCATCCCAAAGTGTTAAAGAGTAAAAAGGGATCGAGTACACTTACGGTTTTGCAAGCATTCCTACTTGAAATCTCGGGAGTGATGTTGGTGGATGGATTAGTTCGGGGCACCTTGTCCTTCTACACGAAGAAAACATAGGTGTGTGAGTTTGGGGAATAACGGAAGATTATAGATTCGGAGTCTAAAATGTATGGAAAATAACATAAGTGAAAATAATCATCTTGTACACATAACACTTGTTCTTGACACTATTGAAACTCAAAAGAGTTTGTATGATTTCATGGATTCAAAGGTCCACTAGAATCGTAAAAAGTGCATGGTTGTAACATCCCGAAAATATAAAACTTTATATTAAAATTACAAAGTATTAAATAAACAAGAATAAACTAACTAGGATGAAATAACCCAGTTAGTTATAAGACTCGTGTTAATTAAAAAGTGGGTTAAAAAGCACCTAAAAATAAACTAAAAGAAACTAGAGGGACCAAAAGTGTTTAACTTGAAACTAGTTTTAATAAAAACATTATTAAAACACAAACACACCATTGTGAGTGTGCTGGAGATCGACCAAAGCAGGGGGGTGACCCAAGCTTCTCAAAACCCTAAGTTCATGCTATTCGATTAGTTGAAGGCCAATTTCAGTCCCAAATCAAAATCCAAACATAGATTAGTGATCACTTCAGTGAAAGGGATCATAAGGTATGTAAATTTCGTAGAAAATTCTCATCTAAATTTCTGAATGAACATAGGAAATTCGAATTGATGATTGCATGTTAGTTGTTTGGAATGAAATAACGTCTAGGGACAAACCCTAGTCAATTACTTGATGAAATTGCGCCTATTTCGTGTGAAATCCATAATCACCATTAAAGGTGATAAGTGGGTTTTGTGAAGCTTGATAAACACTAGGATTATAGTGGTTGTTCTAGTGTAATCTAAGATTTGTTAGTGATTTCAGAATTATAGAGGCTAAAATTTATGTTAGATAATTAATTGATGAAAATTTTGGGCTATATGACAAGTTGAGAACTTGTCATATAAATGGTGTGAAAATTCTGCCCATAATGTGTTTGTGGAAATGCCTCAAAGAAGACTTAAAATGAAAAATTTAAAGTTTAAACGCATAATTTCGATATTTCGGTAAAATATGCGATACATGATTTGCAAAGAGTTCTAAATGTACCATGATTGAACTCTATAGGAAAGGATACCGGAGCGTCAAGTGGACAAGCCGGTGGCGACTTGCGTTTAAAGGGCGTGCTTTGAAGGTATGTAACTTGATCCGTTACATTGAGTAATTTTGATAACTAGAGCATGTTTAGTTGCGTTGTAGAATAAAGATTGTGTTGATTGAATGGCAATATTTGTTATTTGAAATAATAGGTTAAGAATTGGTTAGAAGTCGTTTGGTAGTCATCATAATGGAGGATTCCGTAGATGAGCCAAACAGGTTGAATAATGGTGTGATAGTATCGTTAGAATTATTAATAGTTAGCATAGGAGGATACAATCATACGAGCATGAAACCATAAGATTTGGTAATAAAATGCCGGTGATAATAAGCCCCGGAAGTTGGGTAAAAAGCGCCATATATTTACTAATAAAAAGGTAGTAAAATGAGTGCAACTTGAATGAGTCGAAATGATGCATAAGTGACTTTTAGTCGTTCGGCCCGTAAATCAAATTTTCGATATGATCATTGTAATAGGCACGTAGGCAATGAATTTACAGACGTATAGGAAAAAGAATCACCTAAAACGGACAACCGAGCGAAAAGTTATGAGCATTTAAAGTTGAGTTTTGGGAATTTCCGGAGCTGGGCGGATATGCAGGACCAACTCCTGAACCTGCTGGAAAACGTACTCCCCCGTGCCACGTGGGGGAGACACCAGGATCTGGCGCGACACACGGGGGCACCCGTGCCACGCGAAAGCCCTTCGCGACAAGCGACAGGGCAAAATGAAAATTTATTTTATTTTTCATGCTTTCGATACTAGAACTTGTTTGTATGTTCAATTTCAATGTTAAAACTAACAAATTGAATGGTTTTGACTTTAGGTGATAATGGGGGTCTCACGGATGGCGGTCAAACAAGTTTTGAAGAACCGAACACAATTTTTGAAGCTTTCGCGATATCTAAACTTTATTAGACAATGTTTTTGTAATGTAAACAATTTGCTAATCATGTCATGATCGTTTAAACTAGTCGGTGGTTGTCTAGTTATGAATACTTAGAACTTGTGTTGGTAACTTATGTTTTAAATTTAGAACCCTTTTATATAAAAAAAAATCATATGAATTTTCATTAAATTCATGTAGTAATTAAATGGGTGTTACAAGTTGGTAATCAGAGCTTAAGGTTATCAACAAAGTGTTCGGTTCAAGCTTGATCGATCGTCCGGTAAGAATTAACTTATTATTTTAATAGAATATATCTTATTTAAGAAATGAGACGTGAATTGATGTGCATGGGAAGAGTGTGTTAACTCACTCAAAACCGGAAAGTGCACCAAAAGTGAACGGTTAAAGCAAGTTAGGAACTTGGCTAAACCGAAGCAAATAAAGCTATGTTATAAATGAAATGTTTAACGTTTAATGTATACATTTTAGTTTCAAGATGTCGGAAAGAAACGATGATGATCCGGTGCAGACAAGTACCGAACAAATGAAAGAGATAATTGCCGAAGAAGTGGGGAAGGAAATTGAAGGCAGTCTATCCGGTTTTATTGACAAAATTCAAAACACGGTATTGTCACTAGTTGAGGAACGAGTCAAAAGGTTGGAGGATAGTGTCAACCTTATGAAAGAGAAATCGGGAGAATGTAAAGGATGTTCATACAAAGAATTTATGTCGTGTAAACTGCCAATCTACAACGGGGAGGTTGACACGATAATTTGCCAAAGATGGTTGGGCGACATTGAAGGGGTGTTTGAAAGAACCCATTGTGACGAAAGTGACTTTGTTGCTTACGGAACGGGTCAGTTGAGAGGTCAAGCCAAAGATTGGTGGGACAATAAAAAGAATGAAATAGGGGCCGAAGCGGCGAGGGCCATGACATGGGAGGAGTTTAAGACGTCGTTTCTTAAACATCATAGTCCCAAGGAGGTCATTAATAGAATCAAGGAAGAGTTCATGCAACTTAGGCACAAGGGCGAGACCATAGACAAGATTACGGCAACGTTTATGGATAAGATGAAGTTTTGCAATGAATTGGTGACGAATGAAGAACAAAAGATATACTAATACTATAACATGTTGAGCGCCGAGTATAGGGAGTTTATGACGAGACCCTTACCGAGATCATAAACGTTGCTCGGGAACGGGAAATCGAGTTAAAGAAACAAGTTGAAAGGGGTGAGCGAAGGGCACAAGATGTGAATCCAAGCCCTACAAAGAAAGCTCGAACTGTGGAATCGGGAAAGAAGGTGGATGCTAAAGGTGGGTCGCCAAGTTGTAAAGTGTGTGGGAAAGGGCACAAGGGAGAGTGTCGGTTCAAAGACAAACCGTGCCCCATATGTAGCAAAACGGGGCACACGGCGTCTCTATGACCGGGTAAAGTCTCGGTTTGCTACAAATGTTATCAGCCCGGCCACAAAAAGTCCGAATGCCCAGACTTAGTTGGAAGGAGAGACGTTAAAGAATCTCCAGCAGAAGCTCCAAAGGCGAAGGCTAGATCCTTCCAACTTACCACGGCTGAAGCAAAGACAGAACCCGATGTGGTCTCAGGTATATTCACGATTAACTCAATTCCTGCTCGTGTATTGTTTGATATGGGTGCGAATAAATCCTTCATTTCACATGGATTTATTCGACATCCTTCATTTGTATTGACGAAATTATCTGTGCCCTTAGAAGTTGAAATAGGGGACAACAAAAGTTTTATAGTTTGTGATATTTGTCGAGGCTGCAAATTAAGCATCGATGATGGAGAATACTTGATAGACCTAATCCCGATGTCAATGGGGGAGTTTCAAGTAGTCGTTGGGATGGATTGGCTATCTCAGCACCAAGCAAAGGTCGTGTGTTTTCGTAAGGAGATAAAGCTAACATCTCCGAGCGGGAAACACGTCACTATCTATGGCGAAAAAGGAGGTAACCCCATAATATGCTCGATGTTGAAAGCTCACAAGCTTATGAAGCAAGGATGCAAGGATTTTATGATATACGCGAATGAGCTCGAGAAGGAATCACTAAAGATTGAAGATGTACCGGTAGTATGGGACTACGAAGATGTGTTTCCGGAAGATTTACCGGGGATACCGCCCGAACGGGAAGTAGAGTTCGGAATCAAATTGATTCCGGGAGCAAAATCCGTAACTAAAGCACCGTACCAACTCGCACCGTCGGAATTACAAGAATTGATGTCACAAATTCAAGATCTGCTCGACAAAGGATTCATAAGGCCGAGTGTGTCTCCTTGGGGTGCACCGGTACTATTCGTGATAAAAAAAGACGGAAGCATGCGCATGTGTATCGATTACCGGGAGTTAAACAAACTCACGATAAAGAATCGATACCCGCTTCCGAGAATAGACGATCTATTCGAACAATTACAAGGTGCGAATTGGTTTTCAAAAATTGACCTTAGATCAGGGTATCACCAACTAAAGGTCAAGGAGGAAGATGTGCCGGAGACGGCTTTCCGCACGCGATACAGACATTACGAATTCCTCGTGATGTCATTTGGGCTGAAAAATGCACCCGCGGCTTTCATGGACCTCATGAACCGGGTTTGCAAGCCAATGCCGGATAAATCGGTAATCGTGTTTATCGATGATATTTTGGTGTATTCGAAAAATGAAGCTGAGCATGCACACCACTTACAAGAGGTGTTAGAGACACTTAGACGAGAAAGGTTGTATGCGAAATTCTCTAAGTGCGCCTTTTGGTTACGAGAGGTGCAATTCCTCGGCCACATCATAAGTGCCGATGGAATATTAGTAGATCCGTCAAAGATCAAGGCCGTGTCGAAATGGAATTCCCCGAAGAACCCTTCGGAAATTAGAAGCTTCTTAGGGCTTGCGGGGTACTATAGGAGATTCATTCAAGATTTCTCCAAGATTGCGTCGCCACTAACAAAGTTAACCCGGAAGGAGGAAAAGTTCATTTGGGGTGTTGAACAAGAAAGGGCGTTTCAGACGCTAAAAGAGAAGTTAACTCAAGCTCCGGTATTAACGTTGCCGGACGGAGTCGAAGACTTGGTAGTTTATTCGGACGCCTCACTTTTGGGGCTTGGATGTGTTTTGATGCAACGAGGCAAAGTTATAGCTCACGCCTCGAGGCAATTAAAGATACACGAGAAGAAATATCCCACGCACGATCTCGAGTTGGCTGCGGTGGTATTTGCGTTAAAAATATGGAGGCACTATTTATATGGGGGTAAAGTGCACCATATTCACTGATCACAAGAGCTTAAAATACTTCTTCGATCAGAAGGAGTTAGATATGCACTAGAGAAAATGGTTAGAAACGGTGAAGGATTTCGACTGCGAAATACACTACCACCCCGGAAAGGAAAATGTGGTGGCGGATGCTCTGAGCAGAAAAGCGGACTATGTCCCAATACGAGTAAGGTCGATGCAGCTTGTGGTGACCTCGGGTATACTTGAACGTATCCGAGAAGCACAAGTAGAAGCAGTGAAAGAGGAGAACTGGAAAAAGGAAAGAATAATCAGCCAGTTAAAAGATTTGTTGGATGGAAAGAACGGGTTGAAGACTCGATCCGGAAGAATATGGGTTCCAAATACTTGTGGGGTGAAGACGCTTCTACTTGATGAAGCTCATAAATCCCGATATTCTATTCATCCGGGTGCGACCAAGATGTACAACGATCTGAAACAAAATTATTGGTGACCCGGAATGAAGAGGGACGTGGTGAAATACGTGGAGAAGTGCATGACTTGTCTACAAGTCAAGGCGGAACACAAGAAACCATATTTGAAACTGCAACCCTTGGAGACCCCGGTTTGGAAATGGGAACATATCACTATGGACCTATTGACCAAACTACCTAAAACGATTCGGGGATTTGATGCTATATGGGTGATTGTGGATAGATTGACGAAGAGTGCATGTTTTATTCCTATACGCGAAACATATACTTCAGAAAAGATGTCCGAGGTATATATAAACGAAATAGTGGCACGTCACGGAGTACCGGTATCTATTGTGTCGGATAGAGATACTCGGTTTACTTCAAACTTTTGGCGAGATTTTCAAGAGCAAATGGGAACAAAACTTTTCATTAGCACCGCCTACCATCCTCAGACGGATGGGCAGAGTGAAAGAACAATACAGACGCTAGAGGATATGGCGGGCATGTATCATCGACTTCGGCGGGAGTTGGGATGTTTACCTTCCGTTGGCCGAATTTTTATATAACAATAGTCACCATTCGAGCATTGGCATGGCACCGTACGAGATGCTATATGGTAGGAAATGTAGAACCCCGGTGTGTTGGGGTGAAGTGGGACCACGTGAATTGGCACATAAAGACATACTTCAAGCCACTAATGAGAAATTGAAGTGGTGCGAGCCCATTTGAAAGCAGCCCAAGATAGGCAAAAATCTTATGCCGACAAAAGACGAAGACCGATTGAATTTCAGATAGGCGACATGGTTATGTTAAAGGTTTCCCCATGGAAGGGCGTTATCAGATTCAGAAAAAGGGGGAAACTAAGCCCGAGGTTTATCGGGCCATTTAAAATCATCGAACGGGTTGGCAAGGGGGCTTATCGCCTCGAGCTACCGGAAGAGTTGAGTGGGATACATGGCACGTTTCATGTGTCGCAATTGCGGAAATGTCTAGCTGAGGAAACAGCTTATATCCATTACGACGATATCGAGGTGGATGATAGCCTGAATTATGCGGTAAGGCCATTGGAGATTTTAGATCGAAATGTTAAGCACTTGCGAAACAAACAAATCGATCAAGTTAAGATCAAATGGGAGCATAGGAAAGGTTCGGACACCACATGGGTGTCTGAATAGGAGATGCGACGTCTCTACCCTACACTATTTGGTACGTACTCTGGTTTCGGGGACGAAACCTTTTTAAGGGGAGTGGACTTGTAACATCCTGAAAATATAAAACTTTAGTTATAAGACTTGTGTTAATTAAAAAGTGGGTGAAATATAAACAAGAACAAACTAACTAGGATGAAATAACCCAATTACTTATAAGACTTGTGTTAATTAAAAAATGGGTTAAAAAGCACCTAAAAATAAACTAAAAGAAACTAGAGGGACCAAAAGTGTTTAACTTGAAACTAGTTTTAACAAAAACACAAACACACCATTGTGAGTGTGCTGGAGATTGACCAAAGCAGGGGGGCGACCCAAGCTTCTCAAAACCCTAAGTTCATGCTATTTGATCAATTGAAGGCCAATTTTAGTCCCAAATCAAAATCTGAACATAGATTAATGATCACCTCAGTGAAAGGGATCATAAGGTATGTAAATTTCGTAGAACATTCTCATCTAAATTTCTGAATGAACATAGGAAATTCGAATTGATGATTGCATGTTAGTTGTTTGGAATGAAATAATGTCTAGGGACAACCCCTAGTCAATTACTTGATGAAATTGCGCCTATTTCGTGTGAAATCCATAATAACCATTAAAGGTGATAAGTGGGTTTTGTGAAGCTTGATAAACACTAGGATTATAGTGGTTGTTCTAGTGTAATCTAAGATTTGTTAGTGATTTCAGAATTATATTATGTTAGATAATTGATTGATGAAAATTTTGGGCTATATGACAAGTTGAGAACTTGTCATATAAATGGTGTGAAAATTCTGCCCATAATGTGTTTGTGGAAATGCCTCAAAGAAGACTTAAAATGAAAAATTTAAAGTTTAAACGCATAATTTCGATATTTCGGTAAAATATGCGATACATGATTTTCAAAGAGTTCTAAATGTACCATGATTGAACTCTATAGGAAAGGATACCGGAGCGTCAAGTTGACAAGCCGGTGGCGACTTGCGTTTAAAGGGCATGCTTTGAAGGTATGTAACTTGATCCGTTACATTGAGTAATTTTGATAACTAGAGCATGTTTAGTTGCGTTGTAGAATAAAGGTTGTGTTGATTGAATGGCAATATTCGGTTATTTGAAATAATAGGTTAAGAATTGGTTAGAAGTCGTTTGGTAGTCATCATAATGGAGGATTCCGTAGATGAGCCAAACGGGTTGAATAATGGTGTAATAGTATCGTTAGAATTATTAATAGTTAGCATAGGCGGCTACAATCATACGAGCATGAAACCATAAGATTTGGTAATAAAATGCCGGTGATAATAAGTCCCGGAAGTTGGGTAAAAAGCGCCCTATGTTTACTAATAAAAAGGTAATAAAATGAGTGCAACTTGAATGAGTCGAAATGATGCATAAGTGACTTTTAGTTGTTCGGCCCGTAAATCAAATTTTCGGTATGATAATTGTAATAGGCATGTCGGTAATGAATTTACAGACGTATAGGAAAAAGAATCACCTAAAACGGACAACCGAGCGAAAAGTTATGAGCATTTAAAGTTGAGTTTTGGGAATTTCCGGAGCTGGGCGGATATGCAGGACCAGCTCCTGAACCTGCTGGAAAACGTACTCCCCCGTGCCACGCGGGGAAGACACCAGGATCTGGCGCGACACGCGGGGGCACCCGCGCCACGCGAAAGCCCTTCGCGACACGCGACAGGGCAAAATGAAAATTTATTTTATTTTTCATGCTTTCGATACTAGAACTTGTTTGTATGTTCAATTTCAATGTCAAAACTAACAAATTGAATGGTTTTGACTTTAGGTGATAATGGGGGTCTCACGGATGGCGGTCAAGCAAGTTTTAAAGAACCGAACACAATTTTTGAAGCTTCCGCGATATCTAAACTTTATTGGACAATGTTTTTGTAATGTAAACAATTTGCTAATCATGTCATGATCGTTTAAACTAGTCGGTGGTTGTCTAGTTATGAATACTTAGAACTTGTGTTGGTAACTTATGTTTTAAATTTAGAACCCTTTTATAAAAAAAATCATATGAATTTTCATTAAATTCATGTAGAAATTAGATGGGTGTTGCAATGGTCATAGATGATGTTACATATTCTTGACAAGTAACTACTAAGTTATCATCAAGTTTAGTTACTTAGATATATTTATGGAATACATAGATAATATAAAGATTACAAAGTTCTATAGGTCAAGCATGAGGTAGGAGATTAAAGTCTCCATTTAGGAACCTCTTTGTGTCATCTAATTCATACATGAGGTAGGAAGAACAAAGCTTCCATTTAGGTACCTCTATTGTTCACCACTACACTTGTTGTTATAAAACAATAAGGAGGGTCATGAACTTACAAGAAATAATGAAAAATAACAACTAATCTTTGGAAAAACATCAAGTAGTGTGTGGATTTCTATGAAGGATAGCCCAAGCTAGTCCAACTATCACACATTCATCAAGCTTCGTGCTTGAACACTACTTGTGGGTAAAACCCTAACTAAAATAGAATGTTTATGAGGTTTTAACCTCTAATTTAACACTTCTCAGCCTTGTTTTAAGCCCAACTAACCATTCAATTGATTATGAGCATTAGGACATAGGTTTGAGATGAGATAGACTCAAGATTAACAAGTTTAAATGAAAACAGAAACAAACAGTCCACTTTGGAGCGTTTTTGGTGACATTCCAGGGCTTGGTTTTCCATGGAAAACCTCTGGAAATGTTCCTAAGGTTGTTCCAAGCAAGTGGGAAAAAGAATGGATGAAAAATGTTAAGTATTGAGTGACTTATGCTCACTTTAGTGAAGGTTGTTGATTCTGCTCGAACTTCAGATTATAGCAGCTTTGTGACTGCTTTGAGAGAGTTATGGTAGTGTTTGTAAAGTGGAAATGGCTTGGAAGGTACTTGGGTTTTATAGGGAAGGATTAGGTTGGTGTTAGGTGAGTTATTAAATGCTAAAACAAGTTTAAAAATCAAAATAACCACAAAAACCCGCTCAAAATCGCGTCTGTTCACAAATCTGCGAACTGGGCTGCTCTCGCGGGCTGCGAAGCCCGAGCCCAAGTTATTCGCGGGCCGCTACTCTCCCCCATGTGGTCAGATTTGATTTTTGACATTTTATACCCCTCCACTTTCATATATTGTTTTTTTAGGGTATTTTAGGGTGTTTAAGGCACGGAGAACATAGTTAAGGGTATGTTATGCAAATGGAGCATAAACTAAACATAAAAACAAGTATGTTTATGTTTATTTGTCGAGAAATAGCATCATGTTCGTGTAATTTAGCATATAGTTCAATAGTTTGCAAGTTTGACGTTTTTAGCACAAAATATGAATAAAGTGTCACACGAATAATGTTTTTGAACGTATGAGCATGTATAGGACGTATATAACATAAAAGTAACGAAAATATGAATTTCATTATGATTCAAGTCTCGGATTTTACATCGATTACAACGAACGAACGATTACAAGAACACAAAGTTTCCAAAAATAGAATTACAAACGAGGGTTTCTAAATATAGAAAGTACGGAAAAGCAGGGTGTTACAGCCCACTCCGGATAAATACCGTCGACAAGATAGTACCCATACTTATACTGCACGTCGTTTGCATAGAATGAAGTATTTGGTGCAACACCATCTATTACATCATTGAAAAGACTCGACGATTGTAAAACGATGACGTCATTGTTCCACCGGCCATGCCAAAGTACGCATGCCAAATCAATAAATCTTGAGACGTGACCGCTTGTAGTATTAGGGTAGGACCCTCGTGGCCACCACGATGGTGTTGCCCTTTCCAAGTGGTTAGACATGTCGACCATTTCTAGTGCGTGCAATCAAGACTACCCAACATCCCGGGAAACCCGTGTATCCACTGATGGGCCTCGTACAAAAGTGGAACGCCGGTAGCGGTCGGGATCCTCAAATATCGCCTCCCGTAAAGAAAATTAACACATGATATAATAGTGTTAATAAACTATAAAAGAACAACAATAGTAATTATATTAATAATAATAATAACAAGAATAATAATAATAACAATAATAAAAATAACAATAACAATAATAATAATACCTTCACAGAAATTTTCAAGACAGTCACGACAACTTCTGGCTGACATTCTTAACTATTCGTCCCACGCATCACTCGTTGTGCCGTACGCAAGTTGCCGAATTGCGGCTGTACACTTTTGTATTCCAGAAAAACCAATTTTGCGACTAACACTTTCTCTTTGTGTGAAAATGGATATTGGGCCGCAAGATCATTAGAAATTCTTAAGAAAAGACGACGGTTCATACGAAACCGACGCCTAAATTGTGCATCGTCGTACGACGGATTTTCACCAAAATAATCGCGCATTACACGTTAATGAGCACCTAACCGATCTCGTTTAAGAGGCGCTTGTCTGGTACGCGTTGTAGACGATTTGGCTTCTTCTCGCAAATACTGAATCGCCTCCTGAGTCAATGCGATAAGCATATCGTCGGATGAAGAGCTGGATGAATCAGATGAAGAGTGAGATGACATTTTTGTTATTGCAAATGATTGAAAAGAATGTGTGTGTTTTAGTGATTGGTGTGTATAAAAATATATGTATATCTATATGTATTAGATATATATTAGGTTTTTCTTATTTATTATTGTTCTTATAAAAGAATGTTGCCCAACGGTCATATTGACCAAAAATCTCGAACAAAGCGCAACAACGCGCGTTACTGTGCTGGCAAAGAGGCTATGGTGCCTCCCCTTTGGCGCCCGAGGGTGGCTATGGGGCGCTATAGGGCGCTAAAAATGTTGATTTGGCCATGGGCGGTATACCACACCCCCTGGCCTAACCAAATTAAATTTCCAATATGTTTTACAAAATTCACCCAATCTTTTCTATATCGCTTCAAAGTCACTTAGATTTTATTTGTTGTTCCAATATTGCATAATTAACAGGTTTTCACGTCATCTTGATGACTTATAAGATCATATATATTATTTTTTTGTATTGCTTATTTAATAAATACATGGCATTTTCAATAAAGGATTATTTAGAAGAGATCAAGTAAAATCACAATCTCAATCAGAAAACCTTATGCGGACTCAATCTACCAGTTTGTTCATTGATGATAAAAAGTGATGATACGTACAAGTTTGTTTGAGTTGATTAGCGAAATCAATTATTTATGGAATAGTAATTTTGAATGGTTCTGCCTCACGATCGGTTTTTGTAACGACTCGCCCAAAAATGTTCTAAAACGCTCCGTAAGTGAAAACCCGGACCCCTGAAACCCTAATGTGCATGAAAAATCAAGAAAATGTGAAAATTGGTTTTCACGCGGGCCGCGTAAGACATAAGGGTTGTCTACGCGGGCCGCGACAACTCAACAAGTCTCCGGATAAGCTTAAGGGACACGTGTCGTCCACGTGTCAAGACCACCGATGACTCAGCAAACCCTACTGCCGCCTTTGTGGCCCTCGCGGGCCGTGTAAGATGAAGAGTGGGTTTACGCGGGTCGCGTAAAACCCTAATTTCAGCTATAAATTGCTTGGGTCATGGCCTGTTCATCTGCATTCGACAAAACTTTCAAAAGACGAAGCATACTGCTAAAAATTACAATTTCACATAGGAAGACGTTGCTACGAATCCAGGGTATTAATTCGATCACTGCTACGTTTCAAACTGCTCAATTCTTTTCTTTCCTTCAGCTTTCATTATAGTAAATAGTAGCTCGGGATTATACCTTCTAAATCCCGAAACTCTGCCCGTTATTAGGGTAATAACTCTAATCACTTTTACGATACTTTATCCGATCGATTAAAACCGATCCAATGGATGTTTAAGTGCTGCCACTGGCTATACTTTGTCATTCATTGTGAGGGTTTAGATCTCATGATTATCGTTAAAGTTGAATTGAGTTAATACACTAATACGAGTTCCATTAGAAATTAGAACTCATAATCAGGAAGCTGTTAAACTAGAATACTTAGAAATTAAGTAAATTTAATGGTTATGTAAAACTTAACAGTTAAGGAAACTTAGCAGTTAAGCAAGCTAAGTAAGTTAATTAATCTAATTACGTTATTTAATTAATCGGCTAAGTAAATTACTTAATTAAACCATTAAGGAAAATTAATCAGTTAATTAAGATTAATTAATCAGTTAAGTAAGATTAATTAAGTTAAGCAAGATTAATTAAGCTAAGCAAGATTAATTAAGTTAAGTAAGATTAATTAAGCTAAGCAAGATTAATTAAGCTAAGCAAGATTAATTAAACATCTAGATAGATATACATGAAATATATATATATATATATATATATATATATATGAGATAGATAATATCAAAGGAAGGTGTAAGAAGATATATATGTAAGTAGGAAGCTTCCTAGAAAATGTATAGGTAACTTCCTAGAAAAGCTATATGAAATTTCCTAGAAAATACAAAGGAAACTTCCTAGAAATTTCATACTTCTTACCTATAAATAGGAAGCCTAGGAATTCATTTCCTTTGCTCATTTCTTCTATTCTTCTCTGTATACGTTGGTGTTCTAACCAATAATCGCCAATGCGATGTTCTGTCCGATCGATTCGGGAACCAACTAACGAATGCCAAAGTGCTGTACTTTGTGAATTTCGTTAAACGGATGCCAAAGTACTGTCTGAATAAGACTGTACTTTGTGAATTTCGTTAAACGGATGACAAAGTACTGTCAAAATAAGACTATACTTTGTGAATTTCGTTAAGGTTCGGATCTCGTGACCATCGTTAGGTTTGATGTGGTTTTATACTAATACGTATTCCACTCTGTTAAACTAAATGTTTAACTACCCGAAAATCTACACCATACTCCTACAATCAAAATGGATGCTGAATCATCAAAAGGTTCAAAACAATAAAGTATATGCTTAATTATTAGAAGGAATAGAATCAAGAAGCTTGTTAAATCAATATTGCATGCTTATAATGTGAGTCATTCTCTTTTTATTAACTATGTTTTACAATATTCCAAGCATTTTCAAAAGTTATAATTACAGGGATTAAGTCGTGGTTATCTTGAATCACTGGCTAGTGGGGTATTGTGCACATTACTAATTTCTCACGGTTAGGCTAATAATCCTAACAGTGATAATCATCACTACTTGGGTGAAAGGACCCAATAGTGGTCTGACCATCGTCACCAGGAGGTGACACGGCGCCAAATAAAAATAAGATAGAAGCCATTGTAATCGCTCTTATGCTGTAATTTATAACTATGTGTCATTTTTGTACAAACTGAATGAACTCACCAGTATTTCCTGCTGACCAAATGTTTTTAAAACGCGTTTCAGGTAATTAAAGTAGATTGGAATAAGAGTGATGATATGACACCAAAAGGCTTACAGAAGTGGCTTAATTTATCAATTAAATTAAACTAGGATTGCGACCCGCCGCAATGCGGCGGGAATTCTTTAGTTATAACTAAGTCAATCTAGGACTCGCACGTTATGTTAAACCTGTCAAACGGGGAAAAATAGACGATGTAAAAACGTTCATCCACACACGCACGTTGCGTCGTGTTAACTCGAAAAATTTAGAACGAAACGTAAAAACGTTAAACCAAAGACGCACGTTGCGATGTGTTAAGTCACAAAATTTAGAACCAAGCATAAAGCGAAAAATTTGCAGAAAATGAAAACTATAAAGGACCAAATTTGAAAGTAAAAAAAAAGTTATGAGGATAGATTGCAAAAGATAAAAATTTTTGGGTTAAAAGTAAAAAAAAAAACAAATAGTTTTGAGTTAAAAGTAATTTATAAAATACTTTTGGGTGAAAAGTAAAAAAAAATCAATTTTTTTTTGAAAACCCCAAAGCCAACGTTACGACAACCATATGCATAACCATTTTTTCTTTGAAAACCTCCCCAAAGCACAACCCGCGTTGTGGCAGGGCGTAAAACGGTGTCAAATAGTACTAATGTCACACAACCTTTATCGACCACCAACACTGACTCGACCTAGGATATGCGTGTTGCGACGAACCTTTCAAACATGAAAAAATAGAGGTAAAAACGTTGAACCACACATGCACGTTGCGTCGTATTAACTCGAAAAATTTGGAACTATACATAAAATGAAAATTTGCGAAAGATGAAAATTATAAGTGACAAAAGTTTTGAAGTTAAATTGCAAATAATGAAAAGTTTTGGGTTAAAGTTAAAAGAACAAATTATGTAGGGTTAAAATTATAAAATGCAAAAACCTTTGGGTTAAAAGTAAAAAAATCAATTTTTTTTGAAAAATGTGCAAAGCACAATGTACAAGTGATGATGCACAAAAATGTTGCAAAGTTATATATGGAATAATTAAGAAAAGTTGTTTTACGTATTCGGGTTTATCCCATATTAAAGCTACCTTTCAAAACATGGTTTTATCCCATCTATTTAGTAAATAAAATCCGGTGTTTTCTAAACTCTGATATTTTTCCTAACTCACGGTCCTGATGAAATTTCCGCTGCACTACTTTTCAAAATAACCACTGGTACCACTGAACTGGTTCGCGGCTCCCGATTCCGTCCAGGTTGGGGTCGGGGGTCGTGACAGTTTTCCAAATCATGATACTACAACAATATCGAACAATAATGTGGTTGTGCCAAAGTTAATTGGTTTGCCAAATTGCAAAGAAACCTATGGGTGTGCCAAAATCGCTTTTGAACGTGAATGGTTCTACAAATCCATTACGCATATAAGAATGACATTTTCAAAGTCCTACGGTAATCAAACAAGAAATGGGGATGCGCAAGTTTGAACGAATCTGGAACAACAATGCCACAATAGGTTTGGCTAGAATTGCAAAAAAAAAAAACTGATGGTTCTACTGAAATCGCTTCTAGAGTCGATCAACAATGCCAAATTCAATTATGGAGTTTGGATGAACAAACAGATTGAATCGGTAGAGGGTTGTTGAGTGAGATTGTAACTTTTAATTTAGATTGTGTTTTTATTGATCATTTTTAATAGAGTAAAATGCCATTATAGTCCTTGAGGTTTGAGCCATTTTGCCACTTTAGTCCAAAGGTTTCATTTATCGCTTGTGGGTCCAAAAAGTTTTTAACTTTGTCATTTTAGTCTAAGTGACTTAATAGAATCCATTAACTTCTATTAGTCAGGGGCAGTTTTGTCATTTCCCCTATTATTTTTATTAAAGCTTTAAACCCACCCTATTTATATGTCAACCACTCCTCAGCTACTTCAAAAAAAAAGACGTTCTAAAACCTAATCAGATCAAAAACCCAGACATGTTTAACAGGCGATTTAATTGTGAACGATCTTCTGAGGAAATTGTGAACGCTGAATGAGCCGTGGTGTGTTCAAAAGTCGGATGAAGACTTCAATCCAAAGGAGGCATATGATGTGTTCACGTTCTTACCCAAAATTCAGTATTTTTTACGTGCATTCATAATTTAATCGAAGTGTAAACTGATCAATGTTGCAGCCAACTACCCTAATAACGTTTCACTGGAAATCCACCGTTGGGTAGAATTTACAAGACATCCTAGGATGACATATGATAAGGGCAAGGATAATTTCATTGACAAGGTTAACTCTGACATTTTTTTTTCTGTGATTATGTTGAACGAAATGTTGGTGATAATGGTTATCCGGTGGAGGATGAAGTTAGATTTGTCTATAGAGTGCCAGGAGAGGATATAGATTCAGGGCTAAGACCATTATTAAATGATTGGCATGTTCTGGATGTTATAAAACTAACTAAAACTATTAAACTTATTCATGTGTATGTAGAACATATTAGAACTGATTTTGAAGAACTATAGTAAGAGACAATGCACAAAATGAGTTGAATGAAAATAAGAGCAACACATCTGATTGTAATATCCGTACTTTTCTGATACTTTGTAATCTTGTTTTTCGTTTAAAATCTTGTAATCATTGATGTTTGGATCAATAAAATTGTTTGGAATGTTTACATATATTGTTTTAATCATCTTACATATTTATATATACTTATACATACAAAAACAGGTTTAGGTTAATTAGTGAACAGCCCCTGATTGTGAACACTAGTGAACTAATCCTAGCCCTTGATTCTCAATACACGAGTGTATACGCAAGTGTAAATGAATGGGCAGGATTTGATGATGAAAATACACTACCGTATTTTACGATTTGATGATTTAAATCAATGGTCAGAATTTGTTCACTTAGTTCACAAATACACTAGTGTTCACTCTAGTACCCCCACCCTACAAAAACATGCCTAATTATAAGTTTCTAGCATAAAATAACCATAAAGTCAAACTGCAGGGGCTAAACTCAAACTTTTTGTTTTGGTCTCGCCGCGCGTCATGGAGGAACTTCCTGCCCCCCCCCCCCCGCAACGCGCGGGACAACTCAATTTCTGTTCTGCCGTCCCAACTACAGGAATTCGCCATTTTGACCCCAAAAACCTTCAAAACCAACTTATTTACTTGACTTTAACCATTTATATTTACCGTAAACATCTACCTAACATCTAACATCTGTAATTTTCCATAATCTATCCGTTTTTAACCACCACCCACCTTTAATTAATACCTCAATCACATTTAGGTGGTCAAAACATTTCAAATTGACCCGCCCATATCTTTAACCCTATTGAGCCATTCTATAAATGGAAACCTGCATTTCATTCTCTTTCTTTTCCATTACATTTCCCTTCCACTCTCAAGCTCGATTCAGCTCTGCATTTCTCGGAATTTGCGAATCAAACTCAGAAGGTTTAACCCGAATTTCTAAGCTTGTTTCTTAGTCTTTAAACCTCATTCTTCTTGCGTATTGTTGGATTCAATCTAGAGAACAAGACTCCTTTGAGGGTTTTGGCTTACCCTACTGGAATCCTTTCCAACTTTGCAAAGAATAGGATTGGATCTTGTTCTTGTTCATATTTCTATATTTTTTCCCGTTACCTGATCAAAGTGACAACCTAGTCCAATGGTTACTATCTTGTGTTAAGGTTGGGTGTGTAGGAGGTCATGGGTTTAATCCCCACTCCCCACATTATTTTTGTTCTTTTTGCTACTTCTCATGTATAACCATACTAACCACCTAACTACTCCTGGCTAACCATCTAACTAATAAAATATACCTTATACTATAGTGTTCTATCATGTTAAAGTATTTATATATTTACTTTTAGTGATTCTTGAAAATGCTTATAAATCATATAAACCATTTTAGGACCACTAAACATATAAATAATATCCGAATAAATATATAATATTTACTTCGGATTTATATTTTATATAGTATTTGTTGCACACAAATACTTAGGATTTTAATTATAAAACCTTATATATACACTAAGATAATTTCTATGGTTATTTTTAGTTGTTTTCATACGTGACCCACTTTAGGATAATCTTTAAGTAAATAATACTTTCAAGATTAATACCCAATATCGGTTACTAAATTTCCTCCATAACTGTAGTCGATTTCCTAACAAGTCGACCACATGGAAAATAAACTTTTAAGTCCTCCAATACTTCGAAAGTTATATCAAACACATTATGATGCATTTTTATGTTAGTTTTACTCTTACGTCAAGATCCAATCTAAGACTTGCATATTACATTTATTCATTTATTCTTTCATCCACGTACTTATACACTAAGCAGTTAATGCGGAAAAATATCGGTTATCGGTCAAGGACCGATATTTGAGATATCGTTTATCGCGGAGAGATATCGATAATTTATAATATCATGCATAAATATATATATATATATATATATATTCATATCTAGAGCCTATATATATATATATACACTAGAAGTCTAGAACCTATATAATATTAATAGCAAAGTAAAGATTTGTTCATCAAGAGGTGGTAGAAATTTAGGTGTGGGAATGAAAGTCTCAAAAGGTGGTAAATACTTTGTCCCACATTGGTGTGGGAACAAAGTGAGTGGTTGTTTATAAGGTAAAGCCTTTACTACTCCATTGTAGCTTTATGACATGTTTTACCACAAGTCCTACACGCGCGCAGGGGGGTGCAAAAAGTGAGTTTCTGAACTGGAATTTGGTTGAACTCGTGCGTGCCCGCACGTCCTGCGGACACAAATGCAGCTCCAAAAACCGGGCCCGCGGGAGTCAGTTTTTGCACGTGCATAGAGAAATTTAAAAAAAACGAGATTATCGCCGAGACGACCGAGATGAGATATACCAAATATCGGTGATATCTTGGATATTCTCGCTGCCGATATTTTGGCCGAGATTTTAAACCGAGATTCTGGCCAACCTCCGATAACCGATATATCGGTGATATAGCACCGAGATATCGCCGATGTTGACTGCATAGCTTATACATGCGTACATTTTATCCTTTTAGGCTACTCTTCGCTTGCTTGTCTTACTTGTTACGCTTGTTCGCGACTTCTCTCGGTTCATCTTCGCAAAACCGTGAGTATACACGATCCTTTTTTACTTTATGTACTATTTAGGACTGAAAACATGCAACTATACAAAATACACTACAAATTGCACAGCATTTATACAAATACATATCCACTTATATGTTCAATAATACTTTATGCTTATGTGCTACATACTTGTTACAATTGTTCCTATGCATATTCATTAACTTTGCAAGTCGTCCTTAACATGTATAGCGCTATAGGTATGACAACTCGCCTAAGTTTAATCTAACCCTTACGTGTGAGATTCATGGTCATTGTTAAGTTACATTTTGACCTAGCATTTCGATGCTAGGTGCACATATTGTCTTACATATTAGGTTTGAATTATGCCTTTTGTACAATGCATATTACATATTTTCCAAAATAGTTATTTTGACATGTGGATTATGCTTTTACACTTATGCTATATGTATTAAACTCGTATACTCGGCAACAATTATTTGTTGACCTTTATTTTAACATGTTTTCAGGAAATGCTTGAGATTATGTGACAAGATTGAGTTCACATAGGATTTTGGATTTAGAATATCAAATTTAAATTAATGTTATGTTGTTGTTACCTTCTAGTTGAACAATCTGTTTCCTTTGTATGCATGGTAAGACAAGTAACTTTGATGATTAATATATTTCAGTTTTAGTACCATGAGTCTTTGAACAATCTATTACGTCTCTCCCCGATGTTTACGCCATCGGTTAGGGTGTGACACTGATGAAGAAAATAACGAGCATGTCCTTGATTCTAAACACAGTGAAAGTGATGGCTCTAATGATAGCACATATGAACCTAAGTTAGGTGATGATGACTAGAATGATAGTAGTGAGGGATCTGACATAGGTGAGGGTTCTAGTGTTGAAAAGTAGGGGTGTGCAAAAAACCGAATTAACCGAACCATAATCGAATTAACCGACAAAACCGAACTGAAAAAACTGAACCAAATAAAAAACTAGTGGGTCGGTTAATGGTTTTTTTGAAAACCAAAAGTAACGGGTCAGTTATGGTTATCATTTTTTCCATACCCACCATAACCGAACCGAACTGACATGTAATAAATCTTTGTAGGATTTAAGACTCTTTACCATATTTTTAATATTTGATGTTTTTGACTGGAGATTTTTAGTACTTATGGGTTTTTCATATCATTTTGTGGTTTCGGTTGAATGTTTATTTGAATTTATGGAAATTATGATATCACTTTATTTTACTATTCGATAATAATTGGTATTAATATTATAGATTATATGTATTTTTTAATATTATGTAATATACTAATATATACAAATATGCAATAACAATTTATTCCATGTTAAAAAAATTAAGCTATCTTTAGCTAAGCTAAATACATGGTCAACCACCCATAACCGACCCGCTATAACCATCAAAACCAAATAACCAAAACCACCGTAACCGATCGGTTATGGTTATTGTTATCCAATAACCGACATCGCGGTTATGGTTATGGTTTTTGGTCAAAACCGACCCATGCACACCCTTATTGAAAAGGGTTCTAGTGTAAGAAAGGGTTCTAATGCGGTAAGGGATCTAAGGGTTTAGAGCATGAGTGGTCTGATGAAAGATTCAGACTTCATTGTAGATGTACATAACATAGTTGAGGAATATGATGTTGATATGGATGAGTTTAGAGCAGCAGTAGACTTTGATATAAGTGATGATGGTGAAGAGTTAGACAATGAATGTGAAGAAAATGAGGAGGTTGAGATTGTTTAATAAAAACTAACCGACCCGCTATAACCATCAAAACCAAATAACCATAACCACCATAACCGATCAGTTATCGTTATGGTTATACAATAACCGACATCGCGGTTATGGTTATGGTTTTGGGTCAAAACCGACCCATGCACACCCTTATTGAAAAGGGTTCTAATGTAAGAAAGGGTTCTAATGCGGTAAGGGATCTAAGGGTTTAGAGCATGAGTGATCTGATGAAAGATTTAGACTTCATTGTAGATATACATAACATAGTTGAGGAATATGATGTTGATATGGATGAGTTTAGAGCAGCAGTAGACTTTGATATAAGTGATGATGGTGAAGAGTTAGACAATGAATGTGAAGAAAATGAGGAGGTTGAGATTATTTAATAAAAACTTTGATAGTTTAAGTGATGAGGACAATGACACCATGTTGCTAAGAAAATGAGGGCTCATATATAACAACTCTCCTAAAATTTATTAAAACACCCCCATATGTCCTAAAATACACCCCGTATACGAAAAACGGCCCCGAAATACCTTTATTTTTACAAAAATCAAATAAAACAAGATTTAAGGGGCTCTGGCGGGGCGCGACAGATCCCTCTTGATCCGTCGCGGGGCGCGAGTGAGAGATAAGTGAAGTAACCCGGTGCCGCCACGTGGCATATGGCGTGTCGAGGCTAGTGGGTCAACTCAGCAAGGCTAGACCCTAGCTAGCCTAGCTCGCGGGCCGCGTAAGCCCTGTCCGCATCTTTCGCGGGGCGCGACAAAGTGCCGATCAGGCACTATAAATAGGGGATCACGGCTTCAGTTGTCAAATCGTTCACAATCGATCTCTCTCTCAAAATCTCTGAATAGCAATTACTATATCGGGTATAATACCCCCCCTAATTAGTGAAGCTCTGCCTCGTTATAAGTATTATAACCCCCGATTACGTATTAGATACGCTGCCCGATTGATCTAGTGCTCCGTAACGCATGTCGAGGCTCTGCCTGACTCAGCCGTTGGAGTTCTGTCTCGGGGAGGGTATAGCTAATGTAAATTTGGGTTATTATACTAACGCGTGTGCATTGTTTAATTTAATAGATTATAACCAGGAAGTCACAAGGAAATACCTAAATTAGCAATGTGAGTGATTCCTCTTTTCACAAATTGTTTTTACAAAACCTCAATTGTTTTTATCTTATAATTAAAAGTTATTGAGTATTTGTAATTCTACAATTATCGTCGGTATGTTGGGGTTTTGTATACAAAATTTGTTACTACCCTATGAGTAGTAACATTATCACAAGTCAGGATTGGCAGTACCGTGCGTGGTAATTAAAGTAGATATAAACAAATGTAATTGCTGGATTGCCCTCAATGCTGTAAAATGATAAAACCTATTTTGATTAAACTGGGATTCACTCACCAGTATTTCTTGCTAATAAAATGTTTTTAAACACGTTTCAGGTAATAAAATGGGAAAGGCAAATAGAAGCCAGCTGGAGAGCACTAAAGGCTTGGAAAAGTGGATATAAAAGTTAACTAAATAAAGAAGAAGTTTTATTTCAATAAATTAGGGTTTATCCCTAAAAACATGTTTGTAATGGAAACTTGGGTTTTTCCCATGTATTTATTAATTATAAAAATGTGGTGTTTTACTCTGATAAAATATTTCCTAACTACGGTCTTGATGAAATTTCCGCTGCCAAATTAATAAACACTGATACCACCGACTCTGAGTAGCTCGCGGCGCCCGCCTCCCGGGGCAGGGTCGGGGGTTGCGACAGAAGGTGGTATCAGAGCTACAACCACTGATTTCAGCCACAGAAGTGTTCTGCTGATACCAAAATTTTATCCATTATGTTAGGAAATAATCTATGTAATTACGTGCATATCTGTATATTATTGTTTTGTATTATTTGACAATTTGTTAGTTTACAGTATGAGTGATCTAGGTCCATCGGACACCTATCGTCAATTGTCTAGTTCTCCTAGAGATGAAGGAACTTCTTCCTAGCCTACTCCTTCAGGGTACTCAGCTGATACAGAAGAGGGGATTTTCATATTTAAGGCGCAATCCGAAGAACCATTCCCTACCAAAAAGTGAGGATGGCTCAATTGGGGAGCACACGAGCGTAGGAAGAGAATCAGGAAGTTGCAGCAGCAACGGGCTTTAGCAGCAGCAAATAGAGAGATTAATGCCCAGACTCGAGACATAATCAATAGGCGATTAGCCAACTTTCACATATTAGCTACCACTCCCGCATACCCAAACTTAGAACAAATCATTGCACCACAACTGCTACCACTGTTCCCAACTCAACCCATGGAAATAGAACCCAATCCAAGAGACCAGATTCTCATACCTGCCTTTGACCCAAACGAAGTCCCTAGAGTCCCAGCACCAAATCCTCTAGCTTATGACCCATGGAATGATGAACATAGGGATTATCGATAACTCTACCCGCAGGAGGAATGACGTGTGCGCGTATATACATGTTTTTGCAATGAATCTAACACACGATTTGGTTTTAAATTTATAAAAGTGATTTATACTTCAACATTAAAACACACACGAAAGAGGCAAGTGTACCCCGTCATATATGTAGTAAAGTATCGGTAAGAACCAAGTATCGATCCAAGGAAATGGGCGGAGGAATAATACTAGACCTTTGTCATTAAACTACCGGTAAAAAGATAAGTTGTTTGATTTTAATTAAACTAAAGTAAGCATAAACAAATACATATAAAACATAATAGATTTCAAATATGAAAATAGATAAGAAGCCTTGCTTAATACACAACCAAAGCATGTCAACTAAGTCGGTTTTGGCACTAGAAGCATTCGATCAATTCTTCATTTTCAAGACAATTAGTATCCCTTTCGGGAATCCTAACATGACAATCATTCGGAAAGCTAAAACGATAAACACACTTTAACCACCTAAAATTGTTCTTTAACGCGCAATTGATAAATGTCTATGAAAATCTCTTAAAAATAAGTTAGTCATCCGTTAGGAGTTTTCTAACCTCACTTAAACAAGGAAAGTGACACCGATAAACACAATGCAACCACCGAGACAAGCATAAACTAGATTAAAGCACAACCAAGTTCATTTTACAAATCTTGCACATAAATTCACCAAGATAGCAACTTTGGCCTAAACTACTAACTAAGCTAACAAATCATGGCAAGAATTCATAACAACACCATTTGACCCGTTAAGGTTCTTACATGACGGAAAGCTTTCTTGATTAACAATAATTACATTTTATTAAACCACTAACCATTTCTAGTATCATCGTGCACACATTTTAACCAAGCTAAACTAGTTAACCAAGTTTAAAGTTTACTAATACATGATTAATTAAGTTTCATTTTTCAACTATCTCAACTAACCATATACCAATCATCCAACACAATTACTTATAATCAAGAAATCAATATCAATAAACAAGGTTGCAAACTAATCATCAAAGATTAACGTAGAAAATGCTTCAAAGTGTCATTACAAACATAATCAACATACTATTGGTTAAAATGAAGCAAGGGATATAGTGTTTTTTCCCAAAGGCTTACATTAATACATAATAATCAATCTCAATGCTTGAAACATAACAAAAATATGGAAAGATCTAAGAATTCAAACCATAAACAAGCATAAGAATGAGAATCCGGATAGAAATGGAGCTTATCGGCACAATGTGGCTTGAATCCGGGTCAAAAGCAAAGCCTCCGGAGCCTGTGAAATCGCCTGATGAGCTCCCAAAAACCCAGAATAACGAACAGAATGCTACTGTCTGTTTTTTATAACATTTTGTGATCGCATGGTCGTGCCAATAAAGTGCACGACCGTTCACTTTTACATTACGTTGCACCATACTTTTGTGACATCAGCAGAGTTGACTAGTCTTCGATCTCGCACGACCGTTCTGTTGGAGGCACAATCATGCATTCCCGAGTTCTTGTTGCACGGACTCTTGAACGGGCAGTGCATTGTTGGGCTTGTGCTGGACATCGGATCCGCACGGGGTGCAACCATGCGCACGACCATTCATCTCTGGGATTTGCTTGCACTTCGGATCGCACCGTCGTTCAGTGCCGGGCTAGGCTATATTGTCGGATATGCACGGTCGTTCCACTCATGGCACGGCCGTGCCATTTGCCCAGGTCAGAAACTTCACAGAATCTTCGCAGCTTTGTCGTTTTGCCCGGAAAGTCCTCGTTTTCATCATCTTCTTGTTTGGCATGCAGTTTTAGGCCTGTAAACACAAAAACACCCGATTAAGTATCTGATTCACAGTTTTACAGCCGAAAACGCATAAAATGGGGATAAAATGGGGGACTAAAATATGTGTAAATTGGTGAATATCAAGGAACCCATACCAAACCCATTAGCACCATACCCCAACCTTGACCCTCTAGATCCATACTGGGATGCCGATCAGTTTGTTCGGTAAATACTAGAAAACCCATACCCATATGGAGAACCCGTACCACCGTAACCTGACCCAATACCAGCACCACCACCAGCCATGAGTACCAAAAACGTGCAGGAACTCCGCACTTTTGGTAAGGAGTTATTGGACGAAGGAGAAAGAATAAGGCAAATAGGGGAGAGGCTCGTTTGGAAGTACGACGAGCGCAATATGCAGTACTGGATGAACCCTTAGTAATAATAATAATAATAATAATAATAATAATAATAATAATAACATAGATATAAATATATATGCGAGTAGTTTGAATATATATATATATATATACATATGTATGTATCAACTAAAATAGATAGTCCAATACTTACAGATGCATAACTAGTATTGTATTTTAACTTCCAGTTGTAGCATGTAATATATATATAAGAAATAGAGTAAATGTCGCAATGCACGATGATTTTGATCAATGTGTTTGTTGGTGTGATTGTTCGCATTAAATCTTGTTTTGTGATATTAATACTTGGTAAATGTTTATAATCCAGATGGACAACAAAGTGAACCTGGAAAACCTGAATAACGATAATAACGGGAACCAATTAGATAACAGTGCCATCGAACACATAGTGGCACAAGGGATTATAGACGCTATGCCATATATTATCAAAACAATTAAAGAAGTGGAAAATAATAAAACTAACAGTGGAAGTAAACGACCACCTACTGAACCCAGTCACAGCGTAAACAATGGACACTACTTCAATTGCCTATTCCAATAAGAAGAAGTACCATGTCATATGGTTATTCTTACAAAGAATTCTGGTCTTGTAAACCAATGGAATTCTCTGGCAATGAAGGAGCCATTGCAGCTCTACGTTGGATAGAAAAGACTGAGGCAGTCTTGAAAATAAGCAAACGTGCAGAAGAAGATAAAATCATGTTTGCTTCCAATCTTTTTAAGAATGCAGCTCTAGAATGGTGGAACACTATTCTCCAGTCTAGGGGGAGTGACCGAGTCTCTAATATGGAATGGACTGAATTTAAGAATATGGTTGAAAGAAAATTATGTCCTCCCAATGAAAAAGAACAAATAGCTAATAAGTTCTTAAACCTTAGAATTGATGGAGTAGACTGTAAGGGTTACACTACCGTATTCTTCGAATATGCTATAATAGTGCCAACCCTAGCTTCACCAGAACCGGTATTAATCTCTCGTTACATCTGGGGATTAATCAGTGAGATTAGACATGTAATCAAGGCAGCTAGACCACAAACCATAGAAGAAGCAGTAGAACTAGCAAATACCTTGACTGATGAACTAATACGTACACAAGAAGAAAACCAGAGGAAGAACCTAGCCCAAAAGCTTACCCAAGTATTTCTCTACGGTAATTCCAACCGTGGGAAAAATACAGGTTCTACCTCCGCACCTTACTATAAGTCCTGCAAAAAGAAGCATTCAGGAAGATATTCTACATACTGCAATTTCTGCAAGATATCGGGACATAAGGAAGAAGACTATAGGAAGAAACCCAGCAATGGAGTATGCTTCAATTGTGGAGAAAGGGGCATATCAAGCTGAACTGTCCGAAACTAGCTCCAGCCATGAACAACAAGACTACTAAGAATGCTAGAGTATTTGTTTTGACTGCAGAAGAAGCCAAGATGATTCCGGACGTGATTGCCGGTACGTTTCTAGTTAATGATGTTTTTGCTAAAGTATTATTTGACTCTGGTGCAAACAAAAGTTTTATTAATACTTCATTTTGCAAACTTCTCAATCAACCATTAACTAAACTTCAACAAGAATGCCTAGTAGAAACGGCAAATGGAGAATCCATTAAGATTACTGAAATCTTGCAGGGAGCAAGAATAGAAATTTTAAAGCATGATTTTATTGCTAATCTTTATCCAATGAATTTGGCTGGATTTGATATCGTATTAGGAATGGATTGGTTAGTAGCCAATAAAGCCAGTATCCTATGAGATCAAAAGTCAATACAAGTATATTCCCCAAAAGGTGAAAAGATCACAATTAAAGGAGATAAGCCATCTCGATCCACGAAATTCATCTGTGATAAAAACAGCCAGTTATGCAAGGAAAGGATCACTAGTGTATATGATTTCCATAATCATTAACACTAAAGGAAACGAATTGAAAGATATTCCTGTAGTATCTCAATTCTTCGATGTGTTTCTAGAAGAGCTACCAGGACGACCGCCAGACAGGGAAGTTGAACTCAGAATTCACTTACTGCCAGGGACAGCACCGATTGCCAAGGCACCTTACCGTTTGGCACCATTAGAGATGCAAGAACTGAAGAAGCAGTTGGATGAACTTCTGGAAAAAGGATTCATACAGCCTAGTTCATCACCATGGGGAGCACCAATCTTGTTTGTAAAGAAGAAGGACAGGTCAATGCGTATGTGCATTGATTACCGAGAAATCAATAAAGTCACGATTAAAAATCGGTACCCATTACCGAGAATCGATGATCTGTTTGATCAACTTCAAGGAGCTCGATTCTTTTCCAGGATCAATTTACGTTCAGGATATCATCAATTAAAGGTACAGGAAGAGGACATTCCTAAAACCGCTTTTAGGACAAGGTATGGCCATTATGAATTTACCGTCATGCCATTTGGTTTAACCAATGCCCCAGCTGCATTTATGGACATGATGAACATAATATGTAAACCATATCTGGATAAATTTATAATTGTCTTTATAGATGATATTCTCATTTACTCTAGGAGTAAAGAGGAACATGCAGCGCATCTACATGCCCTCCTTACACTATTGAGAAAGGAAAAGCTTTATGCTAAATTTTCGAAATGTGAATTTTGGTTAGAAGAAGTGCAATTCCTTGGACATTTAGTTAATCATGAAGCAATTACTAAATGGAAAGTCCCTGAATCACCAACGGGGGTAAGAAGTTTTCTAGGACTGGCCGGTTATTATAGAAGGTTTATCCGAGATTTTTCAAGGATAGCCATTCCTTTAACAAAACTGACCTGTAAATCTGTTAAGTTTGAATGGGGACCACAACAGGAAGCAACCTTTAAAATTCTTAAGCAAAGATTAACCAACGCACCCATACTCGCGTTACCAGACAAAACTGAAGACTTTGTAGTTTATTGTGACGCGTCTAAATTAGGTTATGGATGTGTATTGATGCAACATCAAAAGGTTATCGCCTATGCCTCTAGGCAACTTAAGAATCATGAAGAAAATTATACAACCCATGATCTAGAGTTAGGAGCCATAATTTTTGCCCTTAAAATTTGGAGACATTACCTTTACGGAAGTAAGTTTACCATTTTCAAAGATCATAAGAGTTTAAGATATGTTTTTGGGAAAAAGGAGTTAAATATGAGACAGAGACGCTGGATGGAAATTCTTAGTGATTATGATTGTAATATCCAGTATCATGTATGAAAGGCTAATGTAATAGCCGATACTTTAAGTCGAAAGTATCATGAAAAGCCAAAAAGAGTACGGTCTCTTAAATTAGACCTGCAGATAGATTTAAATGAGCAAATTAGAGAAGTACAAGAATCAGTAATCAAGGACGATACTGAAAAATTAAAAGGGATGATTAAGGAATTAGAACAAGGAATAGATGGGATTTGGAGATTCCATAAGAAAAGAATTTGGATACCCAAACGAGGGAACCTACGCCACCGAATATGAGAAGAAGCCCATGTCACACACCGATATTTCCACGTATTACCGGTGGGCCCGGTGGGGAGTATCGTGACGTAGTTGATACCATCATAGTCAAACAACACAATTTAATGCACAGCGGAAGCAAAAGATGAATCACATTACAAACCGAATAAAAAGTAATATCCAAGTATTCCAAACGGACTGTAAAGGATCCACAGGCGGATCAAAAGATAAAAAGATCATTGTTTAACAGACTTTAATATCTTAAGCTTGCAAGACTCTTTAGTGATGCTACGAGTAGCCAGCCTATTCCGTATAGTACCTGCACTTAGCCTTTTTGGGAAAATACGTCAGTTTACACTGGTAAATACAATTAACTGACTCATTTTGAAAAGAGTTTAAGAAAAATTGATTTAAATGCACAAGGCACAAAATATCTTTTATAACTTGGGACAATTATTTAAAAATAATCTTGTATACAGTTTTACTTATTTGTAGTCCGTCAGGGCCGGTTAGAAGAGCCGGACAAGATTAACTGACACGCCACAGGTATAATGCCCACAAGGTAGATTCCTTAAAGTGGGTTACCAGTTTTTACATATGCAACTGTCAGGTGTATGCCTACACCCCGTGCTTAGGTCGTGGCCATTTCAATGAATGATGCCAAGAATATCCGGGACATGATCATTAACCCCCAAAAGCCATACAGCAAATAATACAGATTAAAACGGGTTATGTAAATACATTAATCACAATCCGATTTAAATGACTACATACCCGACCAAGCGGTATTATTATAATACCGTATCCCAAGCCCGTATAGGGAAAATAAGTTAAAAGTATTTACCTGAGCAAGTATATATCACAAACAGCGAGTGCAAGTAGCTTTTACCGGGCTCCTAATCTGGAATGAAGGTTTTAATAACCTATTATATTCCTGACGGGTCTTAATTAAGCCTAGACTTAGACCGGTTAGTTTTAAAGGAAGATACGGTTCAAAACGCACGATTAAGCGAAGACCGGATTAGAATGTAGTTTAGACCCGACAAGCTTGTATACTTGCTTAATATGGGTAAACTAAACACATTCTGGACTTTGAGATAAAAATGATAAGGTTTGACCCGTTTTGGTTAATTTATGCAAACTAATTACATAAACCGCACCGAACGCGAAAAGTGCGTAACAGGTAACCAAATGAGTCATGAACAAGTTTCCTAAGTTAATATGCCTTGAATATGTTGCGATATCAGTAGGATACCTTCCATTATGCCCAAAACGAGTTTAAACTCAAATTATGCCCCGTAGGGGTATTTTGGTCATTTTAAAGCTTATAAAAGAGTTTAAATATTAATCTGAGGTTCAGGTCTAATTTGATCAGTAAAAATACTTAATTTAATAAGTTATATCAGTAGGGTATTATATATATGGGCAAAAGATCAAATACAAATAATCTTAACATACTAAACATACAAATTGAAGGAAAACTCAAAAAGACAAGGTGGCATTTTTGTAATTACCACCAACTATCAAAGTTACTATACAAATGTGAACTCAACCAAAAATACCTAAAAAACACAATTTTTTAACATTTTTTATTAAAAAATCGCTACATTTCTTTAGCAAATTTTTTTTTTTGCTGCTACTAAAAGTAGCGATTTTTTAATAAAAAATGTTAAAAAAATAAAATAAAATAAAATAATTTTGTGTTTTTTTTTATTTTTTTAGATTTTTTTAGGTTTTTTGGGGGTTTAGTTTTTAGCATTTTAGCTTGGGTGGGGGGGGGGTGTTAGGTTTTTGGGGGTGGGGGGTTTAGTTTTTTTTTTTTTTTTTTTTTTTTTTTTTTTTTTTTTTTTGGGGGGGGGTTAGGTTTTTTTTAGGTATTTGGGGGGTGGGGGGGGTTAGGTTTTTTTTAGGTTTTTGGGGGTTGGGGGGTTAGGTTTTTTTTTTAGGTTTTTGGGGGTGGGGGGTTTAGTTTTTTTTTTTTTTTTTTTTTTTGGGGGGGGGAGGAGGGGTTAGGTTTTTTTTAGGTATATTTGTAGAGTAATTTTGATAGTTATTGATAATTACAAAAATGCCACCTTGTCTTTTTTATTTTTCCTTCAAAAAGGTCAAATATGGAAATCTGAAGAGGCATTTTGGTAATTTCACATAAGGTTAAAAGGTCAAATATGGAAATCTGAGTTTAAAACTTTTGTTTACTGTTAAAGTATAAAAATTTACTAAAAATATCAGTAGGTATCAAGTCTTATATGATAAAAATAGTTTTAATACATACTATGCGCTTAAAACGCGTAAAAAGGCGGGTTTAAGCGATTTCCGGGTTTTATAAGAAAAGATGATATTTTTATCATTCCAGAAGGCTTAAAGTATTTTATTTATCATATAAAATCAGTAGCAAAAGTTTTGGTATCAAAATGTTATGTAAAACTCATTTTATGGCAGAAAAGGGTATAACCGACAATTACCGAATCAAAGCTAGAACCCTATGTTATGCTCAGCCTAAAAATAAATAAAAATCTTCAAAAATCCCAAAATATTATTATACATTATTGGGTAAAAAGTTTGGTATCAAAATTTGGGTTTAAATAGGCTATATGCTTATTATGCCGTTTAATTAATAAAAAGCTTCTTAATTACGCTATTGAGCATAACTCTTAATCTAGACCTCAAACTGATGTGAAACTTTCAGGACATGTTTATAACTCAGTAATAAAGGTTATTGTCTTTTCACATTTTCAAAATTCTCATTTTAAGGTCAAAAGGGCATAACGGTCAACATTTAGGCATACAACGGAAACATGCATATGAATTGGATAACTAATGAACCAAGTTGTATAATCACAGAGGGTTATACTAACATGTAACCTGGTCCTAATAAAGCTCTAAGTCATTTCTAAAATATGCTCTAATGGGTCAGAACTGAAAGTCAACGCAAAAGTCCGCTTATGCGACTTTCGGTTCCGAACCGAGCTTAAACTGAAAATTGCTGGGTTGAACATGCTTAGACATGTTCTTACATTAATTACCAAGTTATATTAATGATAAAACAGGTTGCATGGCTTCTACATTGTTAATTATGTGTTTAATTGAAAAATTGCTTTCGGTTGACTTTTTATAATCAAGTTTGACCCGACAATTGACCTACTTAGAGTGGAAATCAGAGGGTGCCCTTTTAAGGGTTTATTACGCATATAATTACCAACTCAAAGCTACTCTTAATTCGAGAATTGACTGGACCATTAATGATTAATCACTAAGTCAAACCTTAAGTACGACGGGTTTGACTTAAGGCCATTAAACTAATAAAACTGAATTAAGAGAGGTTAAGGACACATACTGAAGTCCTATGCACGACTAATGTTCCTTAGGAAGTGGTCTTGAGCTCCAGGAGTCTCCAGAATTTGAGTTATGAAAGTTTTCAAGTGAGTGCCCAAATGTTGCAACAATGGGTTCTTTATATAGGACTTTAGATGCAACAAGATCATGCCAAACAAGTCTACAGATGTTTTATGATGGCCCCATGTGTCCCTATGCATGAGAAACCATTGGTTCAGGCCCCTGGAATCGAGAAAATGGCTTTGAAAGGCGGTGTAACCTGCAAAACAGGCATCTGCCTGTTTTTTGTTCGCTGCAGGCCCTTACGCGGCCTGCGTAAAAGACGTGTGTGGTCTTACGCGGCTGGTATGAGGCCCAAACTCAGGTTACAAGTTTCCAGCTTTTGCACTTTAGGTCCCTGATCCTTTTTAAAGTGGTTTTAACTTTATTTCTTGCACTTTTAACCCTCTAAATTGACTTTTAAGGGCTCCAAGACATAACCAAACTTTGTTAAGTCCCCGGTTAGCTTTATGATCACCCGAAAATCCTTAAATTTCAACGTTGACGCTTTTAACCCCTCATTTACGAATGTTAGCATAACTTTCTCATACGTTATCGAAACCTTGTGAAATTTTTATCACTTATTCTAGTGAGCATAATTAATCGTTACAAAGCTTTGGGTTTGCTAGAAGGTCACTCAGAGGTATAAATTAAACATGTTGACACTCTTAACCCTTGCGGTTTGTAAACTTTCAAATTGGCTTCGTATGATTCATAATTCATTCGTTTAAGGGTGTAAACATCGTGTAGGGTTGTTGGAAGGTATATTTATCCCTTGTTGTCACTTTGAATCCTTTTATACACGTACATTCTTCATTTGTGAACTTTAGTCCCTCATAAGTGATCTGTTACACGTTTAGAGCTCATGACACGTGTCGATATTATATTAGACATGAAATTACGAGGTGTTACAGCCCATAAGTCTAAGTATACGATACATCCTGGAAGTGATAAAATGTATCAAGACTTAAGAAAGAATTTCTTGTGGATAGGAATGGAAAAGGATATAACAGCTTATGTTGCCAAGTGTCTAACCTGTTCCCAAGTTAAAGCTGAACATCAGAAACCTCCAGGTTTATTGCAGCAATTAGAAATGCCAATATGGAAATGGGGATTGATAACAATGGATTTTGTTACCAAATTACCCAAGACACGAAAAGGTAATGATACAATCTGGGTGATTGTAGACAGATTAACCAAGTCTGCTCATTTCTTACCGATGAAGGAAACTTTCAGTATGGAACAGTTAGCTAAACTATATGTAAATGAAATTGTTTCATTACATAGAATTCCTTTATCTATTGTTTCCGATAGAGATGGCCGTTTTACTTCTCATTTTTGGACTAGTTTCCAAAAAGCAATGGGAACCAAGTTAAATATAAGCACTGCTTATCATCCTCAAACGGATGGCTAAAGCGAAAGGACAATTCAGACAATGGAAGATATGCTTAGAGCTTGTGTAATTGATTTCGGAGGAAATTGGGACGATCATTTACCATTAATAGAATTTTCCTACAATAACAGCTATCATACCAGTATCAATGCTGCACCATTTGAAGCACTTTATGGACGAAAGTGCCGAACTCTAGTCTGTTGGGCAGAAATTGGAGAGAAGCAACTATCTCGACCAGAAATAGTACAAGAAACAACAGACAAGATTATTCAAGTCAAGGAAAGACTAAAAGCAACACTCGATCGTCAAAAGAGTTATGCTGATAACAGACGAAAACCGTTGGAATTTCAAATAGGAGATAAAGTGTTATTAAAAGTTTCTCCATGGAAAGGAGTCATATTCATCAAAAGGGGAAAGCTAAGCCCCAGGTATATTGGACCTTTTGAGATTATTAGAAGAATAGGACCCGTAGCTTACCAACTACAACCGCCAGAGGAAATGGCAGGAATACATGATGTATTTCATGTATGTAATCTCAAAAAGTACTTAGCAGATGAGTCATTAGTGGTACCTCTTAAGGATATAGAGGTAAATGAGAAACTCAAGTTTGTAGAAGACCCCTACAGATTGAAGACAGAAATATCAAGAATCTCAAACACAAGAGATTAGTCCTAGTTAAAGCTCGAATCAGAGATGCAAAGGAAATATCCACACCTATTCCAGTTGACCTCGAGGACGAGTTCTAAAACAACGTGGGGAGGATATAACAACTCTCCTAAAATTTATTAAAACACCCCCATATGTCCTAAAATACACCATGTTTACGAAAAACGGCCCCGAAATACCTTTATTTTTACAAAAATCAAATAAAACAAGACTTAAGGGGCTCTGGCGGGGTTCGACAGATCCCTCTTGATCCGTCGCGGGGCGCGAGCGAGTGATAAGTGGCGTAACCCGGTGCCGCCACGTGGCATATGGCGTGTCGAGGCTAGTGGGTCAACTCAGCAAGGCTAGGCCCTAGCTAGCCTAGCTCGCGGGTCGCGTAAACCCTGTCCTCATCTTTCGCGGGGCGCGATAAAGTGCCGATGAGGCACTATAAATAGGGGATCACGACTTCAGTTGTTAAATCGTTCACAATCGATCTCTCTCTCAAAATCTTTGAATAGCAATTACTATATCGGGAATAATACCCCCTAATTAGCGAAGCTCTGCCTCGTTGTAAGTATTATAACCCTCGGTTACGTATTAGTTACGCTGCCCGATTGATCTAGTGCTCCATAACGCATGTCGAGGCTTTGCCTGACTCAGCCGTTGGATTTCTGTCTCAGGGAGCGTATAGCTAATGTAAATTTGGGATATTGTACTAACGCGTGTGCATTGTTTAATTTAATAGATTATAACCAGGAAGTCACAAGGAAATACCAAAACTAGTAATGTGAGTGATTCCTCTTTTCACAAATTGTTTTTTACAAAACCTCAATTGTTTTTATCTTATAATTAGCAGTGATTGAGTATTTGTAATTCTACAATTATCGTCGGTATGTTGGGGTTTTGTATACAAAATTTGTTACTACACTATGAGTAGTAACATTACCACAAGTCAGGATTGGCAGTACCATGGGTGGTAATTAAAGTAGATATAAATTAGGGTTTATCCTTAAAAACATGTTTGTAATGGAAACTTGGGTTTTTCCCATGTATTTATTAATTATAAAAATGTGGTGTTTTACTCTGATAAAATATTTCCTAACTACGGTCCTGATGAAATTTCCGCTGCCAAATTAATAAACACAGATACCACCGACTCTGAGTAGCTCGTGACCGCCCGCCTCTCGGGGCAGGGGTTGGGGGTTGCGACATCATAGGAGGGAGAAGAAAAATCCAAAAAAAACTGATGACTGCCCTTTTTTATCTTGGTCAAGCTTTTAGTAATAGGGTGGTATAAAGAAGATGCTTAAAAACATGCAGTGGAAATAGGAGGTAGTTGATAATTGTAAGAAATGATAAAGTTAGATTTCATGTAGTGTGTTAGGGGGTAAATCCAAAATGGGTTAGGTGTGAAAACAATGTGGACAAGATAAAAGGTAGGAGTATTTCTAGAACTTCAACAAAAGACGGGGGTATATATGGAACTTCAACAAAAAATGGGGGTGTATCTGAAACTTTAGCAAAAATGGGGGTATATCTGGAACTTCAACAAAAATATGGGTATTTCTGGAAGTCCAACAAAAGATGGGAGTATTTCTTGAACTACAACAAAAGATGGGGGTATTACTAGAACCTCAGCAAAATTTGGTGGTATTTATGGAACTTCAAATAATGCAAGTGGGTCAAAAGGTAAACCTAAACCTAAAATGAGGGATATAAAGCCTACGTGTCGATGGTTGCTGCACATTTTAAACAACAAAAGTGAAGGGTCTTGGATTGTTAAAACCTTGTTCAAAGAGCCTAAATGTCTATAAACTAGGGATGTTAGGTTATTCACCATTAGTTGGTTGGCTAAAGAAATTGAAGAAACTATTCACATTAATCCTACCATACCACTTAGATCCTTACAGGATCTAATACAAAAGAAATTCTAGGTACAAGTTCCAACACAACAAATGTTTAGGGCTAAGGTGATTGCAACACAAATGGTTCAAGGGGATTATAATGCTCAGTATACTATGATAGGGACTATTGTAAAGACCTGTTTAGGTCTAACCCAGGTACAATAATAAAAACAAATGTTGAGAGGGAGTGTAACCCAAGTAGTCCAACTAGGCAGTTTAAAAGGATTTGCATATGTTTAGGAGCTTTAAGGACAGGATTTAAGATAGGTGGTAGAGACTTGTTGGGACTGGATGGATGTTTCATGAAGGGACCTTATCCTGACCAGGTTTTAACTGCAGTTGGTATAGATGCAAAAAATGGCATTTACCCTGTTGCTTATGCCTCGGTGGAGTTAGAAACTACTGCTTCATTTTCTTGCTTTTTGGAGTGCTTGGAAGATGATCTATGGCTTGAACACAACTCTAATTTCACATTTATAAGTGATAGGAAGACGGTCTGTATCCTTAAAATATGTAATTAATTTAACAGGTTTGTTTATACTTCCAGTTGTGATTAATTTAACTCTTTAGGGTATATTGTAGGGTATAATACCAACTATGCAAAGGGTGTATCCAATAGCAGAACATAGGTATTGCTTAAGGCATGTACATGAGAATATGAAACCAAGATGGAAGGGTAATGTGTATAAAGAGTTGTTATGGAGCTGTGCAAGTGTGGAACTCAAGCAGGTGCAAGTCAAGATGTTGCTTAGTTTGTAGGGTGATGGTCATTTGTATTTTGTTAATCTGTCATGTATTTTGGTAAAATAGTTTGTTGTTTAGGTCTTTGAACTAGGTCTGTAATGTGGTATGTATTTTGGTACAACAGTTGTGTGGTAATCTGTTTGCCTATTTGGACATCAGTTTGAACATGACAGTTTATGTTGCACATGCTTGTTTTGTAACTATCAAATGGGTCATGGGGCTTTAACATGCTTACTTTGTATTTGTCAAATGGGTCATGGCTGCAAATGCCATTCGGTCAAGGTTGTTTTAATTTGTTTTGGTTGTGGCTGCAATTGCCATTCTGCCATTTGGTTTGTATTTTAAATGGGCCATGGCTGCAAATGAGGAGATCGTGTGACAAATGACAAAATAACAGGTAATTCCGTACAACTAAATCACTGCTTAAATATACAATTGTGTGCATTAGACTTAATTATGATATGATTGAGTCTCATAAGTCTAGCAATCCCAAGAAATACATTTACATTTACATATCACATGATCGTATTCACAGTGTCATGATGCGATACAAACAATTACAAAGGCCATTGGTAGATTGTTCGATTAGACTAGTCGTGTCAGGAGGGTTCCGGTACTCCCCTAAATGTCAAGTATTGGACTTATAATCATGTCCGACATGATTGATATATACATAGAACCCTAAACGGGGAAACAAATGTACATGATATAAACTTTCGGAAAATATACAAGTAATAAATTTTTCCGATCCGAGCCATAACTAGCAATTTACACTAAACCGGTAAACAATTTCATAATTGTTGGAAGCATACAAGATAAACAAATGATGTTAATCATCATAATCAATATCAAAGGAATTGAGTATGCCCTCATGGTATCAAAACATAAATCATTCAACAATGCTTCATAATTAATCGTTAAGCGAATCGCAAGCGTAATATTTATCTGTTTAACAATTGGTAACCATCAATATACAAACTAGTGGACTAGTTAGCATTGTTTAACATCTTAACACTTGTTTAATTTGATAAACATATTAATTCATCCTAGTTAAACATAACATCATAATACTTGCATTTTACAAACCTCACAAGACTTAAACACTTAAACAAGTTTGCATGAAAGCCACCAAGACTCCCCCTAGTAAACGGTTTTAGGAGGGCCCCACAAGCCCTCCCCTTGTTCTCTTGGTCAACATAAGTCAAATATGCTCTTTGTTTACAAACCAAATTCTCACATTTAATACTTTTCAAAAATCACAAACCAAATTCTCTCATCCCGCTCTCTAATTTTCAGCCATACCACCTCCACCTCCATCTCCATCCTCCATTTTCAATTTTTTAAGCACTCTAAGTGTTTCTCAAGTGATTTCAAGAACATCTAAGGGTGTACAAGCTTGGCGATCATCTAGGAGCTTCAAATAAGGACTAGGAGCTTTCCATCTTCTTCTTATATTCTTCATTTCTTCTAGTGATATTCCCTAACCTTGTGCTAGTTGTATGTTCATATTACCTTCCATTTTACTTATAATTTCATGTAGATCACAAAAGTACACGTTGTTCATTAAGAACCCCAAGATTAAAATACATGAAAATCTGTAGGATCGTTCTCCGACCTGTTTGAGTCGTTCAGAGAAGTTCGTATCCGAATTAAGAGGCGGAAACTAATAATTCGGTGCTATTGAAGTTGTATTCAATTTAATCTTGCTGTTTTATTGATATCGAATGCGATTACACGATCTGACAGCACTTCGGCAGAGTACCGGAACAAAACACCATCAACTATGTGTTTTGTGAACCTCTCATGTGGACCTATATATAGATTTTCTGGTCCGCTCATACGTACATGTACGTATGAGCGGTCCAACAACATGACAGAAAAGCGGTCCAAACAATGACCAAATAAGCGATCCAGCCTATCATGACACATAAGCGGTCCTAGAACATGTAATCATAAGCGAACCCTATACAAAACACTATTTCTAGGTATCTGTGTCATTTCTGATCTGTTCAATCTTCAAGACTTGATAGAAGACGTAGTCAGCAAACGTAGGTGCACTAACAGACTCCCCCTCGGATGTTGACAGAGTCTTCATAGAGTCTTCGCACATGTCTATCTACAATCTTCATCAGTCGACAATCTGCCTCTGAAATATCTGTCGTTTCAAGAATCCTCGTTCTCTATCTTCATCATCATCAAACTCTTCTTTCTTGAATGTTGACACGGTGTCTTCAGACTCCCCCTCTCACATAGCTGGGATCGTAGTCTGGAATTCAAACTTTCACTGGTTCTAAGATTGTTAACAGGCTCCCATCAGGTTCTAGATCGATACCTGGCTCCATTCTCTCTCAAGATCAATATCTGGCTCAAGTCCTGCACAATCTCTACCCAACTATAAGTTTCTACAAAGATTAAAACTTTTCAACAATTTAGAAACTATGTTGAACCAAAACATTAATGATTTTGCATTCAAGAATTTATAACTGGTTCTTGTCAAAACAACTTTACCATCTACACACAAACACTCCCCAAACCAGTTCTTTAAGTTTAGCACTTTGAATTTCGAAAATCAGCATCTCAACACCAGTTGTCAAAAATCTTTTTGATTTTTCAAAAAATTATGCTAAAACACACCAAAAATCTTTTTGGATTTTCTGTATGAAAGTAAATGCAGAAATGAAATATGTACAAACAATATTTTTGTGAGTTTGTGCAAGAGGATCATATCAGTTATAAAACATATCACAAACACCGTTAAGCTTGATTACAGGTTAAGTTCTAAACAATTTACCTAGATTGTCAGTATGTTTGTCCACTTAAATTTTCACACAGATTTCAATTGATTCGAGATACGATATTAATGTTTTAGAGACTTAAACTTAATTGTGTATCACTCCACTTGAATATACTCCCGTATCCAGATCCCAAATATTCAGTCTTACAGGTGAGTATACCACAGATGATATCTGTAAAGGGGTAGATGCGAAACCGTGAGAGCTCAGGTCAGAACTTCCGTTCAGCAGAGAGATGACGGCTCGACTTTTGGTGGGTCCCCTTTAGAGGATCTTTTTTACAACAGCAATGACTATCAATTTTATTGTTTAATCAGATTGCTGAGGGCGAGCTTATGTTTCAAAGCTTTTAGCAGAAAGTATTATTCGGGGACTAGGTCAGTATTTCCATACAGCAGAAGTCCCGGAATAATACCCCAGATATCACTAAGCATAAAGACCTAGTATCTCAGAATACGGGACCTTTCAAACAAGATTTCGGGGGTTACCCATATATCTAAGAATAGTTACCCACGAATTAAGTAAGTTTGATTTAGGTTTATATCTCGTTTCAATTTACTAAATGTGCGAAAATCTACTGACACATCCGCAGTAAGATTGTTTATCACACTTTGACTTTACAATTCTTTAGCGTGCTGTGATAGTTCACTGATGTACTATCACTTCCTCTTTTATGCAACAAAAACTCATTTTTCTGTTTTATCATGTTTTTGGCTTTTTCAAATTTTCTGATGTTTTTGGATTTTCTAAAAATTCTTACTCCCCCTAAAATTCAAATACATCTAATGAAAATTGAAAACAAACTGTACAGAACATGACAACTGATATCGAAACACTTCAATTCTCCATCCATTTGGCTAAAACAATCAGAACTCCCCCTCACAACAAACTATTTTCCCATAATGATTTCAAAACACTTAAGTTTGTTTTAATCAGAATGGTTTTTCCGGAAAATAAGTTTAGTTGTTATTACCTTTTGTAAAATTGGGGTTCAAATCATAACATTGTTTACCAATTTCATGAATGATAATTAAATCAAGTTCAAATTAATGACCTTGATTTAACCACTTGTAAGATCAACTGGTTCTTATTCTGAACCAATTACAACAACCACAAACATACAATCACTTGTAAGTTTAGCAATTTAAGCTCTTCAAACCTGTTTTTCAACCAATTACCATCTGTTGGTTGAATTTTCAAAGTGCCGATTCCTACTCCTCGCTTACATACCTGGGAGTTCCGGCAAGTCCTGCAAAACTCTCACAAACAGATTTAGAAAGATGCTGATTCATGATCCACAATACTATCTTGGGATCTCCGGCAAGTCGGGTTTTTATTCTTGGAAAAATATATCCACCCAAGCCTGACCTTCCTTGGGTATAACCTCATCGTTTTCATCATTCCTTTCAACCGACTTGTAAACCCATCCTTTGGAAGCATAATCTTTAATGCTTTGGGCCTTACCACTGACCATTTTTCCAAAGATGCGTTTTACATTTCCGTTAAAAGTTTTTTCAACATCAATTTTCTTCTTATCAGAATAAAATTGATTTGAAATTTCAACTTTTCCGATTTTAGATTTGTAATTTTTAGCATTCAGTGGCGGAAAATTCACATCGTCCACTTTCGGAACTTTCTTTACAATCTTTTTCTCAACACGTGGCTCCTCTGATTTTATGGAATCAGATTCATCACCGGACTTTTTACCTGAACCTTTTACAACCCATTTCTGATTTGTAACATTGTCTATTCTTTTGGAAGCACTCTTTGAAGATTCTCCTTTTTCATAAGTCGAATTCTCAAAGCTTGTGAACTTCCGGGTTGACAGTTCAGTTTTCTCAACAATTTTTTCTTTCATTTTTCTTGAGACTTCTTGTTTTGGTCGAAATGTCCTTGGACAATCTTTAGCAACATGACCCACAGCTTTACACTGAAAACAAGATCTCTTTTCAACCTTCTTCGGGTCTTCCTTCTTCTTCATATCCTCTTGCTTCTTAGCAAGGAATTCTTGATTTGTCTGATTTCTGAATGATTTTTCTTTTTCAGCTTCAGTTGTTTTCCCTGCAACAAACATTGTTTTTGGTTTATAATTTTTTTCATTTTTATAGTCTTTCTGTGGAACAAAACCAAGACCTTTCTTTTTGTAATTACGATTATGGTTTGGTTTCTTTTGGAAACTATAACCACAATTGTAACCCATTTTCTTGTTGATTCTCTGTTGATCTCTTGAAGTGTATTGTTTTGGTTTTCCATTAAGATTTAAATCTTTTATTTTAGAAATATTAATTTCTGTTATTTTAAAAACCTTTTGAATCATTTCAAATCTAACACTTCTTATTGGAAAACTTTCATCTGAATATAATTTGTCAGAACCTTTCAAAGTATATGCCACTTTGACCGATTCATCATTCAAATTAGATTTTGAAAGTAAAAATTCTTTATCATAAACCCGTTTGTCCTTTTTGACTATTGGCTTTGACGCACTGGACCCAGACTTTGACTCGGGTTTGGACTCTGGATTTGATTCCTCACTGTCATCTTTATATAACACATGATCGACCACACTTTTTATCAACTTTGACTCATGATCAGTGTCTGATGACGTATACATGATATCAATATTTTCTGGCAAATTATCCGACGGCCCAGACTCCCATTTCAAATTGATCGCTTTATTGACTCTTTCTGAATTTGGTTTTCGAGGTGAATATCCATTTTCGACCGGGGGCGGACATCTGTTATAAGATACACTCGGTTTCTTACCAGAAACTTGCAACTTTTCTTCAACATTTGTCACGGAATATTCTTCTTCAAATATCTCCACTTCTTCAAACGTCTTCAAATCTTTCACAACTGGATAAATCCTGTCAACAACAAAAGTAGAACATGAGTAACTGTCTAATAATTTCTTTTCTTTTTCAGTTTCTATCTTTTGTGTTGCCAACTCAAGCTCGAGATCTGCACATTTCTTTATGTTATAGTTCGCCGTATCAAGCTGTCTTAGGTAAGCTATCTTCAAAGTATTCATAGCTTCAGCTTGTTCACCATCAGAATCTGTATATTTGTTGATTTCTCTGTTCATAGTATCATACGATTCTTTCAACTTGTGAATATTGTGCAACAGCTCATTGTTCTGCTTAATCAGCGAATCACAGTTCATGCACTTTTCTTGGACCATGACCGGTTCAGCATCCACTTTAATCTCGAATTCAGGTACTTCTTTCACTGTCCTGCTTGAATTTAAAAATTGAGCTCTTCTCAATTTCTCAGCTTTTGCTTCTTCCTTCAATCTCTCTTCCTCTTCTGCCTCCTCTTTGATCTTTCTTCGTCTTTCTTCAGCAGCTTCCATGACTTTTCTGCACCTTTCTGCACATTTCAAATCATAAGCATTAGCAAAGAAAGCATGAGAAGTGTTTTTAGACATCTCTTTGGCCATAAGATTTTGATCTGGACAAAAATCATCCCAAGTAAAGCCTTCAACCAACTTCTCATCATCTTGTTCAGCCAAACACACTTTGCTGTCTTTCGGAAGATACTTTTCCCAGGTAAAATTATCATATTTTCCCTGACTAACAACACATGCTCTTTTATCAACCACATCTCTCCCATGAGCTGTTTGTGCCTGATGCTGTTGTGCTGGTTGAGTGATTTGATGATAGATGGCCTTCTTGTGATAATCATTGTTTCCGAAAGGATTCTGGGCACCGGTAGCTTCACGGTTTTTGCATTCCCTCTTGAAATGCCCCTTCTCCCTGCAACGAAAACACGTAACTTTAAATTTATCAAAACCTAAAGCTGAAACGTTTGCATCACGAAAATCATCACGGCCTGTAATTTGTTTAAACTTTTCAGCACGTCTCATCACACTTGCCATACACCATTTAATGTCCATCAATTCCATTTCCTCAGCATCAATTTGATCGTAATCCTCTTTCGTGAGCATTGGATTTCCGATCTTTCCTGCAACAAAACAACTATAAGACTCTAAAATCATCCCTAACAAAGACATTTGATTTTTAGCAATCTCTTCAGTGTAGTCTTGATCATTTTCAAGGCTTAACACAATGTTACACTGAAGTTTTCTACCATTCTTTGTTACAGAGATGTTAGGATCGAAAGATGAAAATCTTGTGCTGGTGCTTGATCCTTGAGATGTCGTCTTCTCAGAAGAATCTTTAACACTGTAAGCAGTTTCGATCTTAGGGGAATACTTTGTTGAATCAGTAGCACCATGCTTGTAGTACAGACTGATATCCTGTTCTCCATCGTAGTTCTTCATCCTAGCGATCTTTCTTTGCTCCATCTCTTGAGCTTCCAAATGCTTGATAAAATCTCCCAAGGTCATAGTTTTGTAATCTTTTCTGTTAGATCTCAGCATCATCAGAAATGTTCCCCATGTTTCGTATGGAAGGGCATCTGCAAGTTTTTCAATTAATTCGTCAGTTTCTTTTTTAATACCAAGTTTTGTCATATTTCTCACCAAGTTACAATATCTATCAATAATCTGCTTGGTGTTTTCAGATTTTAAACCACGAAACAAATCGAATTCTTTCTTCATGAGAGATTTTTTATTCTTAAGCATATCATCACTTCCAATAAATTTTGCTTCCAATTCTGTCCAAATCGAATATGCAGTTCCATCATGTTGAAGCAAGATCAGAATATCTTCTTTTATTGCTTGCTGAAGTAGAATCACTATAAGCTTCTCATCACGGTATTTCTTTTTATCATCTGAACTCATTTCTCGTAGTGTTTGCTGTACACCATTTTTAACTGGTCTAACATATGGTTCTTCAGTATGTTCCCACGAATCGAGATCATAAGCTTCGACCCAATTTCCAAAACGTTCCGACCACACGTTGTAATCATCAATATCCATGAGTTTCGGTGGTTTCTGAGACGTTCCGGTTTCATTTTCAATCAAGGCACTCTGAGTAATCGAGGCCGGGGTTGCAAAAGCATTATAAAATTCAGTATCCATCGTTCACAAATTGTTTACAAATTCACAACAGTTTCCTAACTTTGACAAATTGTTCAAATAAGCGGATTGTTTCACAAGCAAGCCAAAACAGTAATTTATCTGTCGAGCGAACCAACTATATGATAAATGTCCGAATAAGCGGTCCAAAAGCTGTTTGTATGAGCGGTCCAAAAGCTGCTTGTATGAGCGGTCCAAAAGCTGTTTGTACGAGCGATCCAGACAGTGTCAATTCGAGCGGTTCAGACAGTGTTCGTTCGAGCGGTTCAGACAGTGTCCGTTCGAGCGGTTCAGACGATGTCCGTTCGAGCGGTCCCACTAAAAACTGTTCCTTGGAGCGGTCCTGACACGTAATTTTGGAGCGGTCCAGATGCTTACGTCACCTTTTGCGCGAATCCGAATGAACGAACCACCTAAAATCTTAGTTTCTACGTCGATTTTAGATCTGAAAACTTCAAGGATTTGTTAATTCATGATTCCGAGTGCACAGTGTGATTTTGAGCTTGTTTTACCATGAAAATTTTTGAAAAAGTGAGGAAAGAGTAGAAAATAAGAAGAAATGCAGCTAAAATGGCAAGAACTCCTCCTCCTGAGCTCTGATACCACTTGTAGGATCGTTCTCCGACCTGTTTGAGTCGTTCAGAGAAGTTCGTATCCGAATTAAGAGGCGGAAACTAATAATTCGGTGCTATTGAAGCTGTATTCAATTTAATCTTGCTGTTTTATTGATATCGAATGCGATTACACGATCTGACAGCACTTCGGCAGAGTACCGGAACAAAACACCATCAACTATGTGTTTTGTGAACCTCTCATGTGGACCTATATATAGATTTTCTGGTCCGCTCATACGTACATGTACGTATGAGCGGTCCAACAACATGACAGAAAAGCGGTCCAAACAATGACCAAATAAGCGATCCAGCCTATCATGACACATAAGCGGTCCTAGAACATGTAATCATAAGCGAACCCTATACAAAACACTATTTCTAGGTATCTGTGTCATTTCTGATCTGTTCAATCTTCAAGACTTGATAGAAGACGTAGTCAGCAGACGTAGGTGCACTAACAAAATCTAACATAAAGTAACATAATCTACCTAATAAAAATGGTCTTATTGTTAAGCATGTGTTAATCTTTGTTGTTGATGAAGTTGTAAGCATGATAAACTTGCTAAATATTGTTAAAGTGTAGATCTAGCAAGTATATCAGTAGATCTAACAAAATACATAAATAAAAGTTGTGATGAACTTGAAAATGGTTTATAAATAGTATGCTAAAGGTTGTTAAAAGTTCTTTGGAATTTTTGAAGATTACAAAAGTTCATGTTCATAAACTTGGTTTTAAAAGTGTATGTAAAAGTCTAGTAACCACTTGGTCTTTATAATTTATGATCTTACAAAGTGGTTATTTGTATAGATCTAGACTTCTATACAAGTTCATGTTCTTGATTTTTGTTAAAATATATTAAGTTTATGTTATTGTATTTTATAAGTGATTATGATGAGTTTGGAACTTGATTTTGAAGATGTTGAAAACCATGGAAATATTCATAATTTAGGGGAAATTATGACAAAAAATATTTTATAGAAATATAAGTATGATTAAACAAGGATTTTACAAAGTAAAAATGGTTTAAATGCACTAAACATGTTTATACAAAGTTTTGGGTGAAAATGTAAGTTTAAGAAACTAGAGTTTTCATAAACTTAAAATGGATATATATATATATATATATATATATGACAAAATATATAGATTTAGCATAGTCACATAAAAATGTGCATATGTGTATATCTTATGTGTTGTGTGTATTGGTAGAAGATATAAAAAATTTATATCAACTAAATACCAATAAAAATACACCTACAAAAATATGTAAGAAAAATGACATAGTATATATTTATATCTACATACACATATCTACAAAAATACATGGACAAAATACAAGGATATATATATAATGTACAATATAGCTTATCGTACGAGCGTACGATATTTGAAGTTCGCACGTTATAAACTTCATAACTAAAAACTCGCATGTTGAAAGATGAAAAAATAGCATGTTGTATAAATGAGAAAATAGCATGTTAACAAAAAAGTCGCATGTTGAAAGATGAAAAAATAGCATGTTGTAAAAATAACATGTTGTAAAAAATAGCATGTTATAAAAAAGTCACATGTTGAGAAAATAGCATGTTATAAAAAAAATCGCATGGTGAAAATGAAGTTCGCATGTTGTAACTCAATCTCATACGTTGCATACGTTAACACAAATTGTACGTTAATCAACCCCTATATATATATATACACACACACACACACACACCCATAGCAATGATATTGGACAAGAATTGGACAAAGCGGACAAGTATAAACACACACACACATATATATTGAACGGAAAAATATATTATATCGATGCTCGGTAAAAATGTATAACATATCGGACGAGAACATATATATATATATATATATATATATCTTTAACAAGTTTAAGAAATATATATATTGCAAACCGATCTTAAAAAAATATTATTTTAAGAAACAACAAAGATATATTTCACAAGGAATATAATTCCGGAAAACTGACAAAATACTAAGTGTGGGAATATCCTAATAAATACATACTGAAGAAACACTGACCTTATGGGTAAGCTCTGGCTAGGACTTCAACTCTTTGGCGATCCGAACAGCTAACTGCAAAACCAAACACCGTTAAGACTCGTTACAGGAATGGGGTTATTCGTGTAACCACCCTCCGGCGTGAGAATAAGTCTCGGTTTGGGAGAAAGAAAGTATAAATGTAGAGAGAGAGAGTAAACGAGAGCAAGATGATTCGTACCTTTGATGTTTACCTCTATTTATAGTTTACCATTAGGGTTTCCCCTAACTTAGGATGGGCTCCGATAAGTTAGGGATTTGCATGATCTTCCCAAAAGTTTGGGGATTTTGTTACGTGGTTTGTCCATGGAAAATAGAACATTCTAGAAGAAACATGTGTAATTAAATATTTATAATAAAATAATAGGTGATGACCGGGTCGGGTTAGCCGATCCGGGTCATACCTCGTCATGTCCCCCCAGTCCGAAGTTATGAAATGAAATTCATAAAATCGGACTAAAAAGGAAAAAAAGTCAAAATTCCCCCTTTGAGTGTAAGTTTCTCGAGTGGGGTACCGTTGCGTTTTTTGAAAAATGGTGGCGATGGGAAAGGATGTGACAGTTAAGTCATCATTAGGATGACAGTTGTACCTCCTCTGTCTTGACACGCGTTCCCATCCGTTTACCTTTTTGAATTCGAAAGGTTGCAATCCCTTATAAATAGGTTTCCCGTTTAGGGTTTGGGATTTCATTTCCATCTTTGTTCACAACCACTTTCTTCTTCAACTTCCTGATTTCGAAATGGCCTCCAAAACTGTCGAGTCTTCTTCCTCTGCCCAAGCAGGTTCTGATGCCCTATATGTCAAATGGGAGCTTGTATCTTTCAACAACCTTGTTCAATAGTACGGTATTAGGCAGAGTGGAATCCGGTGCTGCCGTCAAAGACAGACACGGCATTTCCGTTGAAAAAGGGTAAAATCACTCTGTTTAGTTATTTTTTCAAATTCTGCAACTTCCGGTTGCCGATCACCAAGTTTTGTAAGTCTGTTCTTGACCATTATCCCATTCACATCTCCTAACTGAATCCGTTAGGGTTGGTCAAAGTTTGACAGTTTGAATTTGCTTGTACAGCCCTGGGTCACATCCCTGAACTTACCATTTTTAGGGCTTTTTCGTTCTCGTTTGGAAATCACCCTTTTTCACCTTTGATAGGCGGGACATCGATGTGTCCTGCTTGAGGGACATTCCTGCCAGTTCCAGGGATAAGGACTGGAAGAAGAAGTTCTTCTATATTGATGTCGGTGTTATCCCTGGAGAAATGCAGTGGAGGGAGATGGGACCCAAGGACAAGGTTAAATTCGATGGTCCCCCAAAAGATGCATATACTGCAAACGCTCTGTTTAAGAGATTGTGTCAATGTCCTTCCGAGTGCACAGTGATCCTAGAGGGAGCCTTGGTGATGGCGGGAATGAGCCTGCTATGGCGTGATATCAGGTTGTATCCTTCCTTCCAAAGGGATGATGAAGGTATGTGGCCCTTTGCCTTGAATTTACTTCTGCTAATTGTATTTTGCATTAATGTGTGTAAATGTCACAGGTAAGTGGAGTTTGTTTGACTTTGTTGATCCTCCGCGGAATGCTTCCAAAGGGATGATGAAGGTATGTGGCCCTTTTCCTTGAGTTTATTTGCATTAATGAGGGCCGCGGACCGCGTGATTGGGGAGCAAAAACCTGATGTACTAAAGATCCACCTTGAGCAGTTTTTGCTACCTGTTGTGCCGGCGGATCCGTCTGCTTATATTTCTCGGCCTCCCCCCAGCGGGGGAAGTGGTGTTTCTGCTGCAGAGGCGAAAAAACCAATCCGGGTGAAAGTCACGGGAGGAAGTACATGGCCGCGGGGGCCGCTACTTCCGCTTTTGCGGTTGTCGTTTCTGTGCCCGCTGGGGGTGTCGCCGTTACATCCGCTGCTGCTGAGTTGGTGAGTCCAACTCAAGCGTTGAAAAAACGCAAAGTTATTCCTCCCCTGACTGCTTTTCAAGCTATCTAAACCGCCTATGCCTTGCCCACTGGTGAGTAACTTTGTTCGTGGGTGGAAGTGTGGACTTTGTATTCTATGTTGCTGAACATCTGATTTTACACAGGTTCTATTGCTGAGGTTCAAGTTGAGGGTGTGTCCTCTGCCCCCTTGACGTCTGTGGATGTTGTGCCTTCCGCTACAAGCGGACCAAGCCTTTCAGAGCTTATATCACAGGCGAGTGCCGTCGCTGTTAGTTCCTCAATGCCGCCTCCTGTGTTCACAACTGCTGTAGCTGTGACAACCAGTCCAGTTTCTACACCGCTATCTTTCAATGTTATACCCACGTCCTTGTTCGACTCTCCCATTGGTGTTTTTTCTGCATCTGAAAAGGAGATGCCTGCAGCGTCCGCTGCTCACGAGGCAACCAGTGCCAGAGATACCGCCGTGAGCAATGCTGGGGGATCTAGCAGTGGAATTATGGATGATGGGACCCGTTTGGGCGATGATCTTTATCTGCCCACCATTAATTGGGATCCCAATGTGCAGGACAAGCTATCAGCCCAAGTGGAAAATAGCGGAGTCGTTAAGATTGATCTTTCCTCCCGTGGTACATCACTGGGTTGAGCGGGCATATCCCCCAACTGAGTCAGCTTATGTTGAGGGGTTAAACAATGAGAACTTGATGAACGCCACTATGGTGGATTCCGTTAGTCAGCCCCGGAGGCTAGCAGAAATCTGATGTCGGTGGATGCATGATAACAATGAGCTCCACCAAGCGCGGGCTGCTATTCAGGAGTTGAAGGACGAAAAGTACCGCTTGGAAAGTCAACTCCAAGCTGCTGGTCTGAGGGAGAGCAGGTTTGTTTCTGAGAAAAACAAGGTAGAGGATGACTTAAAGCGTGTGACTGCCGACCTCGCCGAGGAGAGGATATTGTGGGCCCGTGACATAGCGGAAAAAGACCGAGTCCTTGCCCATGCTAGGAATGTTCAGGAGGAGCTGGAATGTAAAGCTGTCACTGAAGCTCAAAAGGTGAGATCTGAGCTGTCTGCTAAGATGGAAAAGTTCCGTATTGACACTGATTTTGTGTCTCAGGTGCAGGAGTGATATTAGGCTCTGACTGTTGAGTTAGAAGTGTCCAACGCCAAGGCTCAAGCCAAACAGGTTGAGTTGGAGGAGCGGGAGGATCAGCTTAGGAAACTTCAGCAACGGTGTGACTCCCTTGTCTCCGAGAAGAATAAACTTGCTGAGTCTTCCGCCACCCACCAGGCACGCCTTAAAGAGGCCGAAAGTGCAGTGGAGCAATCAAACGCCGAGGTGGATAGCCTGACCAGCCAGCTGGCTGGATTATGAGGTGATAGGAATTGGTTGATAACCAATGGCCTGGTTGGGGCGTTTTTGTACCTACGCCAATCAGAGTCTTTTACGACTTTGTTGGACCACCTTTCTGCGGCTGCTTATCAATCGGGTCACCATGATGGCGTTTACCATGGTTACTTTGAATGTCAACGGTCAGATAAAATTACTTCCTCGTTTCACGCAAACAGAGGCAAACTACAGGGAGATATGGCGGATGCTCTTGAGGCGGCTTGTAATGATCCGCTGCCCGCATATGCAGATCTGATGGACAAAGTGACCGAAGACGGCGTGGACTCCTTACGCCTAATGTTGGACCTAGCGGAGGAGCCTGAAGAGGAATGAGTGTTTTACTTTGTTTGTTATGTACACTATTCCTTAGATATTTTGTGTAAACACTGTTTTGTTTGGGCTACGTGCACATACTTGATTTTCCGTAAGACCTTTAATGTTATTATCATGATGAATGACGCCGTCGTTTGCCTTAGTGTGGCGATTTGACGTGCAATGATGACTTTTTATTAATTTTGCTATCGTCATCACTGTCAGGCCCCTAAGACTTGTATAAATTAAGTCATGTTTTTCCCAAATTTGGTAATTGGAAAAATGAGGTGAAAGTGCCATAAACAGAAAATTTTCCATGTTATCCATCATTTGGATGCAGTTGATGCTCTGGTTCATCTTCGAGTTCCGCTGACAGAAGAGATGATTAGTGGTAGGGAGGTAAACTACGGTGATACTGTGCCCCGGGTAAGCCGGTCGTGCAAAAGTTTCGAAGATGGGGGCCATTTGAAAGCTGATACGGGTGTGATTTCTGTATCAGCTGACACCCTGTTGCAAGCTTTTCCCTCCGAGCATGTTCAACGCTGTAGGATGGTGTATGAACGACGCCGTAATGGCCGCCGATGTGTAGGCCTGGTTGTTGATCAGAGTGTTTTAGCTTTTCCAGTAGATGAAGTGGATGTCAACGACCTGATCGTCGATCCTCATCCTCTGGAAGATTACGGTGAAGCATTGTACACCCCTGCAGAGGTGAGGGCAATGCTTTCCGATAATTAGATATTTAGAACATGTTCGTTTTTTGGTTCCCATATGTTGGTGTTTAGCAACAGGGACAAGTACTTGGTTTTTGTAAGATAGTTGTATGTATTTATTACCAAAATACCTATCTTTTTTGTAGTGGTTAATGTATCTATTACCAAGATACCCACTCTTAGCACTGTATAGTTTTGATCCTCTGACTTATATATGAAAAGTATTTCGTGTCAAGGATGCTTTTTTACCGTTATGTGCGGTTTAAATGCGATGGTAGTTTTTTCTATCGTAAAGTGCAGTATGAATGCGATGGTAGTTAATATTGTGCATGTAAGTAATGAGGGAAGATAAAAAAGAAAGAACTTTTATTAACTCAATATTTAAAGAAAAAAGAGACATCGTTAGAGATGAATTACACTTGTTCGTAAAAGAAAAAGTAACCAAACCCGTCGTTAGGGGCGGGGATCTATATGTAACATTTCCTCAGCTGAGCGGCGTTCCAGCTACGTGGAACCGCGGTGCCATCGAGCCGGGATAGGCGGTAAGCCCCTTTGCCTAAGTCTTCTTGGAGGATGTTGGGACCTTCCCAGTTGGGTCCCAGTCTGCCTGAGGGCTCCGCTCTACTGGCCTCATTGTCTCGCATGACGTACTCGCCTTCCTTGAAAGTTTGCTGAGCCACGCGTTGGTTATAGTATTTCTCTTGAGTTTTCTTGTATTTTTCCTCGCTGATGGCGGCTGCCTCGCACCGTTCTTCCAGGAGGTCCAGGCCTTCCCGCAGGAGCCTGTCATTGTCATCATTAGTAGTGAGGCGTCTCAGCGATAGTAATCCAACTTCCGCGGGCATCATTGCCTCTGCGCCGTAGGTTAGGCTGAAGGGGGTTTCATTGTTACTTGTCTTGGGCATTGATCGATGTGCCCAGAGGACATTTGGCAACTCTTCTACCCAAGAACTTCCCTCATAGCCCAACCTTCTTTTAATTCCATCAAGCAAACTCCTATTTGCCCGCTCCACTTGGCCGTTTCCCTGGGGATGTGCTACCGATGTAAAGATTTGTTGAATCTGAAGCTCTCCACACCAATCTTGTAAGACCCTGTCTGTGAATTGCGTTCCATTGTCGCTCACCAGGTATAACGGCAGTCCAAATCGGCATACTATGTGTTCCCACAGGAATTTCTTGGCGTTTTCAGCAGTTATTTTAGCCAAGGGTTTGGCTTCAACCCACTTAGGGAAATAGTCGATTGCCACAATTAGGTACTTTAGCTTCCTGGGGGCCAGCGGGAATGGCCCCACGATATCGACTGCCCAATTTTGAAAGGGCCAGGCCGCCGTTAAAGGAATTAAATTGTTCTTGGGTCAGAGCGTTTGAGGAGCAAATTTTTGACAACTGCGGCACTTTCTGAGTTCATCTGCCGCGTCTTCATGCATCCCGGGCCAATAGTACCCGGCGTTGTGGATTTTGGCGACAACTGCCCGAGGTCCAGCGTGAATGCCGCATATACCAGCGTTTATTTCTTGGATTAGGTATTTTGCTTCCGCTGGGGATACACACCGCAGGAGTGGTCCCATGTACAATTTCCTGTATAGCACGCCATTGTTCACCTCATACTGCAAAGCTTTGGTTTGTATCTTCTGAGCTTCGCCTCGAGTGGGGGGTAATTCCCCCTTTGTGAGGAACTTTAGAATTGGAGTGTACCAACAGGGTTTTTCCGCCGTGATGGCGGACAATTCCCGGGGTTCTATGGAAGGTGCTTGTAATGTTTCTACCTTTACTTCCTTTTCCATACCCGAGGTAGCGAGCCTGCTCAAGGCGTCAGCTATTTGGTTTTTTCCCCGATGGACATGATTAAGTGTGACGCTGTCGAAGGAAGCTATGAGCTCCTTGGTCTTAGCCAAATATTTTGCCATCGTTTCATCCTTGGCTTCATAGGTTTCGTTCACCTGGTTATTGACTAGCAGAGAGTCAACGTATGCATCGACCCTTATTGCTCCCATAGACTGGGTCATTCTCAAGCCCGCGAGTAGCGCTTCATACTCCGCTTCGTTGTTGGAACATTCGAAGTCAAACCGCATGACGTACATTAACCTTATTTCATCTGGGCTTATCAGCATGAGGCCCGCCCCGGATCCTTTTCCTCTGGAAGATCCGTCAGTGTATAACTTCTGTTAGGGGAGGATTTCCTAATGACTTATGATCCTCAAGTGTTATCCTGTTTGGTGATCCTTACTTCTGTGACAGATGGTGATCCTCAGAAGTGCTTCAGGATCAGGATCATGGATCATCCTAAGGATCCTTATACTAACGATTGTTCACTTTGAATTCGGTATTGTTTTGCGGGAGTACCGGCTTGGACTTGGTCATGGCGATATTCCTGGAGCATATTCCCTTCAATTCTGCACGTGCTTGACCATTGTGAACGTTGTGGAGAACGTGGGGAGAAGGCACGAAATGCGGATAGTTAGTTAGGCTAGATATTTTCTATTTTTAAAGGGGATAGCGAGTTATTTTTAGAACACTTGGTTATTTTTTGGCTACACACACTCGTACAACTGCACGTATCAGCTTACAGCAAAACACTTAGCAATTTTCATACATTTCTACACGATACACTATAGTGATCCTTGTACCTAGCTCGCTATCATCCGAAGTTGTAAAAGAATTATTGTTTAATTTGAGTTGGTGATCGGTAGTTTCCATCACCCGAGGTTTTTTATGCCGGAGATCATTCATTGATAAAGGGCTTTTTCCTCGTATAAATCTTTGTGTCACTTGTGCAATTCATTTCTGAGTGATCCTCATTGTTGTTTACCAATTCAAGCATCATACCCCGTAACAGAGAGTTTGGTTGCATTATCCTTGTCTGATTTTTAACCAAAACAGTTTGGCGCCCACCGTGGGGTGATTGGTGCTTCATTCCCAAGAGATTCTCATTTTCGTGATCACTTTGGTTCATTGCATTCAAGCACATGGCTTCATCGTCAAAGAACACTTCCACTGCGATGTCTGCAGTCAATTCATCTCAGGGCATTCCACCTTTGCCTCCACCACCTTCTGGACCTCAGAAAAATGCCGAGAAGAAACCAACTCCTATTTTCTCAAAACCTCCAACTTCTTCTGCTTCTTATACTCCTACTACTAGTGACTTGTTTACTCTGATTTTGCAGATGAAGGAGCATATACAGCAGCAGGATAAGACCAATGAAAGGATTCTTAGAGAAATTGGAGACATAAAGAAACAGAAGAGATCGGCAGAGGATCATTCCCTACTGATGCCCAGATCTTTGAATTTCGATACTCCGGTTGTAACTTCTTAGCCTTCAGTGGTTCCAGATGTTCAATATGTGGGAGGACCAAAAGGAGTGCATTACGGATCATCAGCAATGACTCAGGCTTCAGGTTCATACTTCCAACCAGCAGGATCCCATCCTCAGCATATAGGATCCTTCACAAGCTCAGGAGGATACTCAGGAGCGCAGCAGATTCAAGGATTCTGGCCGTTTCAAGGATCCTCTTATGTTCCAGGATCCTCGCAGGTTCAAGGATCCTCCTATGTTCCAGGATCCTCGCAGGTTCAAGGATCCTCCTATGTTTCAGGATCCTCGCAGGTTCAAGGATCCTCCTGTGTTCCAGGATCCTCTCAGGTTCAAGGATCCTCTCAGCTTCAAGGATCCTCTCAGTTCCATGGATCCTTCCAGATTCCGGGATCCTTAAGGAGTTTGCAATCAGGGAGTTCAGATATCCATCAAGGAGATTTTATTCCAATGCAGACCATTGCTTCTACTGGTCCTTCGATCATTCCGGAGTCTCAACAATATGGATTCACATCCACTCTTCCTAATTTGAACTCAATGGGAGGTAACACTTTCAATAATTCTTATACCACTAACCATGGCCTTATGCAGGATACAGGTATCAATCATGCCATGGCCAGAGAATTGCAAAAGTTAAAGGATATGATATCAAGTGTCCCAGGAGTGGTCAAGCCTATCCCGGAGATTACAGATGGGAGCCATAAGATATCTCGTTTTGCACCACCAATCTGTGATGTTGAGATACCCAAGAGGTTCCACGTGCCGACCATGAAGTTCTATGATGGTTCAACAGATCCGGAAGAACACATAGCACAATACAGGGAAAGGATGGATGAGATCAATCCCATCCCGAAAAGGTTAAAGGAAGCATGTCTTTGCAAGGGATTTGGATCCACTCTTACTGGATCGGCTCTTAAATAGCTGCTAAGTCTTCCCCCTTTCTCTATTACCTCATTTGCTAATCTAGTTAACCTATTTAATAATCAGTTTTCTTGTAGTAGAAAATTTGAGCGTTTAACTAGTGATCTATATAGGATAACCCAGGGTCATAATGAATCATTAAGGGATTATATCACTAAATTTAGTAAAGAATCCTTTCCTAACCTGGATATAGCTACGGCTGTTGAAGCCTTTAAAATGGGATTGCTGAGGGATTCATTATTCTATGATGATCTTGTTATGACACCATGTAGGAACCTAGATGAGGTAAGAACCCGGGCACTTAGGTTCATCCGGTTAGAGGATGACAAGAGGATCCAGGAGAGGCTAGCAGGATCCTCAAAGCAAGAGAAGCAAGGATCCTCATTCAAGAACAACAAGTTCAGATCCTACAACAAATCTGATAACCAGAATGTGCATGCTGTTGAACAAGAAGAGGATGATGAGGATTATCCTCCAATTTCTGAATATTGTTTTTCTGTTGATCACAATGAACTAATCCTTGCGATGCAGAATTTAGGTGATAAAGCTAGATGGCCCAGGAAAAATGACAGACCAGCTGCAACTAAAGATAAGTCCAAATGGTGTGCATACCATGAAGACTTTGGGCATCTCACTGAAAAATGCATTGCACTGAGAAAGAAATTGGATACTTGTTGAGCAAGGGGCACTTGAAAGAATTATTGGGGAGAAAGAAGTCAAGGACTCAGGATCCTGAAAGGATCCCAGAAAAAGCTCCAGCCCCTCCAGCAGATGCACAAGTTATAAACTTTATTTCTGGAGGATCAGACATTTGTGGAACATCCTTCTCAGCAGCTAAAAGGCATGCAAAGGAAACCAAGATGGATAATGGAGATAGACCCATCCGAACATCCAGTGTCTCCGAAGGGAAAGTCATAACTTTTGATGAAGATGATCGTGTTGACATACAGGATCCTCATCACGATGGTTTGGTTATCACTCTTTTTATTTCTAACCATTTTGTCCGCAGGATCCTTATAGACGGGGGGAGCTCTGTGAACATTATCCAGCTTGATGTTCTTAAGAAGATGAATATCCCTGAATCCGATAT